>NW_005842507.1:114308-132919 GCF_000455745.1 Alligator sinensis
GAAGGTGTGACAGGTGATAAATGGCAGAGAGGAGCGAGTCAAGGAGAAAGGGGGAAGGGAGGGAAGAGCGCGAGAGGGTGCTGGGTGGGAAGTCTGCTTGCCATTATTCACAGCTACCGAGAGCACCCCACGGTCAGCTGGCATCGGCCATCTCCAGTCCTCTCGACAGTGATGAATGGTGGTGCAGATCCTTCCTCAGCACTGCGATTTCACACGCCTGATGGGATCTGCATGAGCCTCTGAGCCCGTGGAACACCTGCCTTGCTGGGCCAATAGTTCAGTGGTGTTCACAGCAAGACGCAGAGCGGTCCAGTGGCTTGGGCATCAAATGAGTGTCCAGATGTGGGGTCTACACCTGGCTCTGTCACCAACCAAGCAGTCAACTCACTGCCCTTCACTTTGGCACCCTCTCCTCCCCACTTTGTCTGCTGTGCATTCAGGCCATCGGCTCTTCAGGGCATGGACTCCCTCTTATCGGCTGTACTGCACCTGGGCCTATGATCCCCACCGGGCCCTTCGCACGATACGCTCTAATTAATACAAATAGGAGAGTATCTCTGGAGCACTCCTCTGCTTGCAATCTTGAGTCGGATAGATATAGCTACACAGCTCCCACCATTTCAACAGACAGGCACTTGACAAACTTCCCCAATGGAGTTACCCATAGGAATCATTTAGCACCAGGGAGGCCACATCTGGAGTCCTGCGTCCAGTTTCGGGTCCCCCACTGCCGAAAGGATGTGGACAAGAGGGAGAGAGTCCAATGGAGGGCAACTAAAATGGTTGGGGGGCTGGGGCACATGACGTACAGGGAGAGGCTGAGGGGACTGGGCTTATTTAATCTGGAGAAGAGAAGACTGAGGGGATTTAATAGCAGTCTTTACTACCTGAAGGGTACCAAAGAGGATGGAGCTGGGCTGTCCTCAGTGGGGGCAGATGACAGAAGGAGCAATGGGTTCAAGTTGCAGCAAGGGAAGTTTAGATTGGATATTAGGAAAAACTCTGTCACAAGGAGGGTGGTGAAGCACTGAACCAGGTGACACAGAGAGGTGGTGGAGTCTCCATCCGTGGAGGTTTTGAAGACCCGGCTACACAAAGCCTTGTCTGGGATAATGTAGTTGGGGCTAGTCCTGCTTGGAGCAGGGGGTTGGACTAGATGCGACCTCCTGAGCTCCCTTCAACCCTCATTTTCTAGGATTCTGTGATTTTGCCTACCGACAGCATGCAGCCACTTCTGAGGTGGAACCATTTTATTCATGCCTTGCAACCCTACACGGATGCATTAATCAGAAATCGCAGGGCCCTGCATACCATTGGAACGACCAGGAGAATCGGCATCAGGCAGACCAGCGGTAAGGGGAGCACGGTGAGCAGTCTAGCTCCCACACAGCTGACGGCAAAGGCCTTGCTGACATGTTTCCAGCAGAGCACATGGCAAAAGGCTCAGAAACACCCGTTTTAATTAAACCTTGACTTCAGACTAGAACTCCCACCATGCCAGGGATGAGGTTGCTCCCCACCCTGTCAGCACACAGAGCACCATACCTGGTAAAAGGAAAGCAGCCAGCTTTCTGCAGACAGCACATTTAATGCTTGCCTGGTTCTCTGATGATCTACAGCACTAAATAGGTGCTTTGTGCTACTGAAGATCAGAGCAGTTGTAACCGTGTGCGCTTCAGTGATTTTAGGCCACCTGGAATGAATGAGAGACGGTCCCTTCACTTCCCGGCTCTTGAAGCATTGCCTGCACTTTGCACTGCTGTGTAGAACTGGATATTTGGGGAGGGGGGAGAAAATGATGTCTATGAAAGGTTTTACCCCAATGGCATCTTTTTTACAGGTCACGGCGCATGATGGATCTAACCCACAGCATCGCTTATCTCCTGGCCCATTGCAAAAGGTCCTTTTTCCCATGCTTGTCTTTAAGACACCACCACTATGTCCTGCATTTCAGCCTCCAAAGCTGCTGCTCTACTTTGCAATGCATCCTTTTAGTGTCTTGTTTTGCCTTGCAGATGGTAAAACTTTTGGGTGGAGGCTTCCTCCTGGAGCGGCAGGGCCATTGCTCTTTCCTCCAGGGCACACGGGTCCACTCCCCACCTCCTTGCAGCTTCTCCCACTGAACAAACTAATTTCTCTTACTTACATCCAGTGTCATCACCATCCAGCTGAATGTTTTGCTATGCATGGAGGTATTTCATAGGGGATGAATCTCCTCACTGCACTTTTTCCACTGGAAACTTAATAGAAACCATGGAGTACAAAAATGGAACATGCCAGATCAAATGCATTGTAGGGGAAAGGGCAGAGAGGTCACAGGAGTTGCAGCAAGAATGAATTTGGTCCCCATCAGGATCAAAAATAATACTTCTCAAACCAAGGCCAAGTTTTCACATTAGGACGTGCAAAGGCAAGTGCTTGTGAGTGCCGACGCACAAGTGTGCTGTTTCTGTGTGGCTATGGGTATATGCATTTGAGAGGAAAGAATTTACATGAGGAATCATGACTTGGCTTTTGCTGAAAGGTCAAGTGGGAAAGAAGGGTTTAATTAAATTATCATCTTGTGACCACTCAGCAGCAATGTTTGAAGTCAAGTTAGGAACAGGGGGTGCTGGGCTGGACTCCATCTTTGACGTTCCCCAGAGGCGTACACACACGCCTGTCTGGACCCCGTTAAAACAATCACGGCTTCAATCCTCAGGAACCAGCCCCCAAAGCCCTTTCGTTAGCAAGTCACGGATAGAGGTGACTGGAGGGGTGCACTGAGAGCGTTTTAAAGCAATTTTGCACATGATAACGATTATTTTTATGACTAATACTAACATGAATCCTTCTCATGACTGTAAGATTATTGCAATATTATTCACATTAAGAGGCTGGGGATCCTTATAGTCCTTTAAAAGCCGGTCCATGTAAGAAGATTGCAGACTATTACCCTAGCTGGAAAACGATTCACTCTTTCGGCTTATGTTAGAGTAGACATTCATGCTTCTACAACTCGAGGCCTCTGGTTCAATTCCTGCTTCTTAGAGGCAAAAAGTAGATATACAGCGATCATACCACCACTTCTCCAGGGCAGTTGAAGAGGGAACCCGGTCTGTTAAGAACAAGAGTGGCCAAACGTCCTAACCCTTCCAGCCACCAACCAAAATTTCAACCCAGCCAAAAGCCACAGGACGCAACACACAAAGCCCATTTCCTAGTGTCAAAAGATTAGAACAGCTAGGGAGGAGGAGGAAGTTTTTATTTAACTACTGTTATTTCTTTGGTAACTGCATGTCAGCTACCCAGGAGCCATATGCTATTTGCAAGCTGCAGCTTAGCCACCTTTAATATAAAGGACCAGGGATCAAATTTGGCCCCTTCAAGTACTCTGCAAGTTCCCAAAAATATGTTCACCGGAGTCTAGGATTTAGGAACCAGCCTGAAACTAGGCAGTGCGGTATGGATCTAGCTACACTTTTCCTGGATATCTAAAAAACATTGTTGTTTGGTATCCAATTATTCCTGTCTGGTTCCTTAAAAAGGGTAAAAGCCCCAACACTAGGAGAGTAGGAGTCTTCATGCTTCAACAAGAGGTAGGTAGGTAGGTAAGAGGTTTCTCCGCTGCTCCAAAACAGGAATGAAAGATCCAGGCAAGGATATTTGTGGGTAGTATCTTTTATTGGATCAGCGTCAGGGTTGGGATAGACTGAAAAAGAACGAGCTGCATTCAAAATCTTGTCTAAGTGCATCCCAACTACACAGTCTGTCCAATAAAAAACAATAAATAAATACATATCACCCACAAAAATCCTTGCCTCTTGCATAGTTCCTGGACCGCCCCAATTGCCATATCACTCCAACGCTACCAATAACCGATCCAGAAATTTTCATCCTGCCCAAAACCTATTTCTGATCATTAAATGTGTGCATTTTTTTTTCCCCATTTCTAACACAGTCATTTCTCCCTGACTTCCATACCAAGTCAGAGAAGAGAGCGCCCTGGTACAAGAAGCCTTCAATACTTGCAAGACAGATGTTTTAATCTAATCGATGCTAAGTACCGGTATTTATCATGCCATGTTAGCATTATTAATAGCATTAAGTGGTGTGCAAATATATTCAAAGGGGCTCTCGGATCTGTAGTGAGAACATTGGAGTAGCTGAGCAGCCTAAAGTGATGGGCCAAGTACTTGACATTAGGAACAGCGCGTTCCTCTTCAGCTCACTTAAGCGCCGCCATGACCAGAAACTCAAGTCTGTAGTTGAACTAGACCCAAACCTTTTCTAGAGGCTTGGACAGTTAGGTTAACTGTTTTTATTACCATTGCTTGTTGCATCTCGTGCCACCCAGAACCTGAAGCCAATGTCCCCAAACCAGCAGGTTCTTGCAATAGGTCTATCCCAGCGTCTCCCACCCAACTGGGTTGCTTTGATCCCAACCTGCTGACAGTTTCCAAAAATTATAAGTGAATTATTGTCATCAGCACTCCCCCACCACGTTTCCGTTCTCCCCCCAGAATACCAAGATGGGTTGCAAATGCTGAACCTCTGCTATCCAGCCTTGCCCCCAGCAGGTGGTACTTCACCCAGCCATTGCTCATGCCAGCTCCAAGTTGCTTATCCTGTCATTGTTCATATCCTCCCTGGTAGGAAGGAAGAGCAGCCTAAGGGTGCAGTTGCTAACCTAGAACCCAAGATACAAGTTAAAATTCCCTACCCCGCCACCGACATCCTGCATGAACTCGAGCAAGTTACTTAGCCCTGTTCTGCAGGACCCGTGGAAGAAGTGTGCAATTGTTATGGCTTCCAAAGTACTTTTTAACCCACATCTGACATGAAGCCTTCCTGCTGCCTCTCGAGCGCACTGTTCAATGCAAGAATTCAGTTCCTGCGGTTCCCGTTGGATAATAACCACTTGGACTTAAAAAAAGGAGCCTGACAATGTGACCCACCCTCCACTGGATAATAACCACCCAGCAAAGAGCCTTAAAGAAGGGTGCTGACAACATGAGCACCCACCCCATCTCCGACTTTATGGTGCCTGGGTTGCATCAGCAGACTATCCCAGCCTGGCGATCTTTGGGTGGGGAGGACAGAGCAGTGTTTGAAGGATGGAGCCCACTTCTATCCTTAGAAGATGAAGAAGTCAGAGAGCTTCTAGGACCAGGCAGCTGCAGTGAACCAACGGTACCCATTTTCCCCTATGTAGTACAAGCAATGCTAAGGGCACATCCTGAGCAGATAAACCAGACCCAGGAAACACTGGCCATTTTGTTCTGGCTCTGCTTTGAAGGATATGATAAAAAAAATAAATTAATTAATAGATAAAAATTAAAAGAATGTAAAAACTAGTCAGAACCAAATGCAGGACAAGAGGCTCTGGGAACATATTTAAGAAACATTCCCTTTTCCTGAGAGATTGATGACTATCTTCAACACCACCCAAAACATTTCTACCAGGGGTATACATTTTACCCGCTCCTATAAACTCCTTTGGGGTTTTCTCCACTGGGAAAACCGTGGCAAAATTCACAGCGTGTTGTTTCACATCTCCTTTGCGGAAATCAGACTGAACCCCCAACCATTGCATGAAGCTGTTGAAAACTAGCTAAGGAAGCCATTGGCTGGAGACATTAAGTGCACCAGAAGAATAGAAAAGCAGATTGGGTAGGAGCGTGCCTTTTCTTCCCATTAAACCGAAAAGATAGAGAAACAGCCAGCCTCATGAAACGCTGGACATCTACCACCTCCCCAGTTAAAAGTCCTGGATGTGTAGTGTAGGTCTTCCTAGGTTATGACCAACGTTGGATGGGGACCAGGCTTGGTTCCCATCCAACGAGGTCAGTTATGGTGCGTTACTCAATTATGTATAGGAACATGCTAAAATAAGCCAATGGCTTAGACTTCAGCAAGTGGTTGGTCATGAGTAAGATTTAATCAAACTGTCTAAATCCTACCAGAGGAAAGGCAATGGATAATAACTTGGATGTAAACATAGAAAATCCTGCAGACCCATCTCTGTCAAGTCCATGCAAGAGTAGACAAGAAATAATTTTGGTTTTGACAAAAAAATAAATAAATAAATAAATTTTAAAAAGTGGCAATTCATCTCCTCCCCCTGTTGAAAGAAAAGGGGGGTGGAGAGGGAGAAGAGGAAAGAAAAAGCTGATTGTAATGAAAATTAATTTGAAAAACCTAAGCAAAGATCCTTGATGGTGTTGAGGCTTCCTCTCTCAGAGTTTGCAGAATGCTTCTGACCGGCTTTTCAAATTAAACAAATACATTTTATAAACATCTATCCTTTTTTAAAAACCTTTAAAAAGGCCCAAATCAGAACAACAGGCTTTGATTGTTAGCTAAATGAAATGCTTCAAATCAGCGCAATCCAAAATGCTTCCAGAAATTCATTTTGCAGGAAATTTAAATAAACAAACAAACCAGCCAGGCTTCTGCTCCATTTTGAGATAGTAGAAAAACTGGAAGCCGGCCCCCAAAAGAGAAAGCCTGGTTCCCATCCAACATTGGCCATGTACGGGCAGGCCATAACCTGGATGTATAGGGTAGGTCCTCCTAGACCTAACTGGGGAGGTGGCAACTGGGGGGAGCACTATCCCAAAGTAACTATCATATTATCCCACTGGCCCCAGCCCATAGCGGGGTGCAATCCTGGTAGTTCATAAGTATTCGATCAGAGTGCCTAATAATGCTGTGCTAACTGAAGCTGGCTTTAATTAACTTTGCAACTGAGCTTAAGTGCTAATTACAGAAGCTGAGCTGCCAGGTACCTAGGACCACTACAGGGAAATGCACCTCCATTCCCTCGAAGCACGCTCTGCAGACTCCTGATGCCTTGAATATAGCTGGATATCCTGCTATATCCCGGCGCCCTGTATATAGCTGGATAATAGCATATTTTCTCATATGCAATACACCACCCCTCCCCACCCCCCAGCTGCTGGAAATTGCAGTGCATATTACATGACAGAAATACGGCCAGAGCAATTTCTGCCCCTTCCTGGAAAAAGTGGAAGTAAAATCTGCCCACAACAAACAGGGAGCAGAACATGCTTCTTAGCTGCTGCTATATGGTTACTTCCAATGGAAGATGTTTCTTCCCCTTCATTTTACTTTTCAAGAAACAAGGTGTGCATTATATTTTTCTGCATACGTGCTTTGAAATATGGTACTTGCTAAAGTTTACGAGCCTTTTAGCTGTGCCGTATGCAGTTTATAACAAAAATCACCCTTCTCACTGGTGTGTTGCTCTTGGGAAAAGCCATGCTTTATGGCTAGATCTTTGAATACAAGGAAGCAAGTTGCAGAAGTTCTGGCAGAGAAGAAGTCAAAGTCTTTTGACAGGTAAGCAGCAGTCCTAAACCCTGCTAACCAGAGCAGGTGTCCCTGGGAGGAATGCAAGGAAACCCACAGACAGCAGGCACCTCATGGCTGGAGGAGCAAGTCGCCAAGAGTGGATCTGGGAAGAAACCAGACTAGAAGCTGGATGACGATTGTAGGTAGAGATGTTTCCTCTTCTTGCCCCAGGGCTGCTTGCCACTCCAAGTAAAACTAGAGGCTTGACCCTTTGGTCAATTAGTTATACTCCACTGACAGCTGAATTCAGTGCAGACGGGTGATCTTCCATTATTCCCAACCAGCCTCTCATCAACCCAGGCAGAAGGGGTCTGCAACACAGACCTACAACAAGTCAAGTGTTTCCCTGATGCTGAGATGTCTCAGATGACTGCAGAGAGTTTCCCCAAGAGATTTAGGACTGTTGCATGGGCCAGCATTGAGCAGAAGGCACAGAGAGCTCCTCAAAAAGGAAGATCTTTCAGTCTTGGGCTAAAAAAAAACAAAAAACAAAAAAAACCACAGACTTTTTCCCGTAACATCAGGCATTTCTCCAATGATATAATTTGCATTCCAGTCCCGCATTACTGAAGGCACTGGGAAATTTGCCAATGGTTTTGAAGGACATTGTATTGGGCTCTCCCTGAATAAATAGCCACTGCTCCCCTGCCCAATATAAAAAGGTTGTATTTTAGATCCAAACGTGGATCTAAAATACAAGCCTATCAGCATATAGCACCCCTGCACCTACATTTGTAGGAAACAAAGGTGCTGCAAGTACCTGTGCACACTGTTATATACTCACTAGCGCATCATGTGCTGGTGTACTAACCTGTATGTGATCATGCCATGTCTATTGGTTATTTTATGTTTATACGTGGACTCAACTGTAAATAATCACTAAAAGGTTGGAATGAAAGTGCAGGCTCAAATGAAAAAGGGGCAAAAGGAAAAGCTCATGGGGGTAACATTGAAAAAGAGAGAACTAGAAGGAAAATAGATGTTCTTGGGAAAGTCAAGGTGGCCCGGTGATGAGCAAGGCAGGACTCCTGGGTACAATGCCTGGCTCTGCCTTGGCCAGATCATTTCCTTTCTCTGAGCCTTCATTTCCCCACATGATTTTTTTTTCATCTATCCAATAAGCTCCTCAGGGCAGGGACGGTCTCTCCCTACAAGCGTGTACAAACCCAAGCCCAATAGGTTCCCCGTATCGATTAGGTCTTCACAGCACGTCTGCCACACCAATAACAAATGTCACACAACGTATTTAAATCTAAGCATTCGTTGAGAGGAGTAGACCAGACCTCATCAAGAAGCGATAGCCAGCGTCCTGCAAGTTGGGCCCATGGCAGATCCACCCCCCTCCTCACTTCACCAGCAATCTGCAGGAGCCCCAAAATCCACAGTAGTTTGCAGAACGAGGGTCTGAATTAAACGGTCTCCGGCGATGGCTGAAGCTTCCCCCCACCAAGCTCATTGTGATTGTGATCTTTAAGGAGTCGTTAGCAGAGACGATAATAACAGGAGGGCCTGCCTGGTGCGTGATGCTAGGTGCAGCATGAACACAAAACGAGGACACCGACCCTGAAGAGCTTAATGTCTCAACACGGTTCAACCATGAGCTGAATGCAGCCAGGGTTTTGCAAGGACGTGTTTACTGAGCAGCTGGCACAGAAGATGTAAGGCCAAGAGGAACCAAGGGAGGTCAACTCCAACCCCCTGCTCAAGGCAGGAACGTCCCTGGGTAAGCCTTTCCACACATGTGCATGGCTAATCTATTCTTTAAAAAAATTGCAACCCTCTTGCACAAATAAGCCTCAAGAAAAAGCCAAGCACCAGGGCCATAACTGCCCCCAAAAAAACCTTATCATGCCATGGTGCCCTCAAACACACCGCACTGCTCCGTGCAGGCTACCTCCTTGCACCGTGACCGAGCAAGGGAGCTCTGCTCCGTCCCATTTGGGGTAGCTTGTGTGGCACCATATGGCGTATCCGAGGGTGCTACTACGTGACATGGTAGGATGGTGAGGTAGACACCCCTGAAAGTCCCCATGAGGACAAGCCCTTAGTGGTCTTGTCCCAGCTCACGAAGTATTGATAAGCTAGAAAGCTAAGACCTTGACCTTGACCCAGTATCATCTGGGAAGCCAGGACAGAGGTGATGCGTTCCAGGACAGCCTGCACCGCCGAGAAAAAACACCGCCGCATTTTGTATTCGCTGGCATTTCCTCAGCGCGGATGGCTTCATGCCCAGGCATCAATGTCTAGGTTAATAACTGAAAAATGCAGTAAAACATCCTCAACGTACCTGACTCCTTGAACTTTAGCAGCTTGGCAAAAGCCTTGAACACTGATGAAATACTGCAGGGAGATTTTTTATTACCGCTGAAACACTCCGTTAAACACATAATTGTATTAATTTTGAACAAAAACAGGTTTCTGGACGTCTCTGCCTTTATTATGTTAAAAGGGTTGGAACAAGTTCTGCTTTTTGTTATTTTAATTTGCTGTTAAGCAAACAACAGCCGCCGAGCGTTATTAGAGCCATTTAACAAAAGGCAGGATGGGTACTCGGTTAAAAAAAAAAAGACTAAGATCAGTCGGTAAAAAAAAAGGTGGGGGGAGGGATATCACAAATGGTCAACCTTTATAAGGTTCCAGTCAAAATGAATTTATAAAGCGTTAAGAAAAGGTCAACCTGGTGCTATAGATTAGATCGCCCAGCAGATCAGTAGGTGGTCTGCAAGCGGGGACTGATGTGTTTGTAGTCATCTATACAATACCTATTACTCAAAGGAAGTATAGCCCGGCAGCTCAAGCAGGACCCAGGGCCTGTGGGGAAGCAAGTTCAAATCCCTGCTCTGCGACAGGGCTCCTATTCCTGTATA
The DNA here is from genome assembly GCF_000455745.1 of Alligator sinensis. Taxonomy (NCBI): domain Eukaryota; kingdom Metazoa; phylum Chordata; order Crocodylia; family Alligatoridae; genus Alligator; species Alligator sinensis. The sequence goes on from NW_005842507.1 coordinate 124,532, forward strand.
TTTATGATCGGTGCCTTAGTTGCACCTCTGTAAAACAGAAACACTAGCGCTTCCCCATCGCACAGGGCTGTTGCAGGAATAAATGCATTACACATTTAAGAGTGCTCAGAGACGCTGGTAACAGGCCCCAAAAGCAGATTTCATTAACACGTGCATGGCATCTATTAACTATAATACAGCTGAGGGAACTGGGCTTATTTAGTCTGCAGAAGAGAGGGGGATTGAATAGCAGCCTTCAACTCCCGGCCGGGGGGCTGCAAAGAGGATGGAGCTGGGCTGTCCTCAGTGGGGGCAGATGACAGAAGAAGCAATGGGCTCAAGTTGCAGCAAGGGAGGTTTAGGTTGGATGTTTGGAAAAACTCTTTTACTAGGAGGGTGGTGAAGCTATCTGGTAATCTAAAGAAATTGTGGACTCTCCATCCTTGGAGGTTTTTAAGGCCTGGCTCAACAAAGCCTTGGCTGGGATGGTGTAGTTGGAGCTGGACCTGCTTGGACAAGATGTGACCTCCTGAAGTCCCTTCCAGCCTGAATTTTCTGTAATTCTATAAGCGAAACCTTAAGGGCAAGCACAACCACGATGTCTAACGGCAGCTCCATGCTCCCATATACTGCCACATCCAACTTGCTCGATTGTCAGGTCTCCAGCGTCATACCTTGCGCAGCTCACCCCCTAAACTCCCCACCATCACCGCCCCATAGACACCATCACCAGCAGCATTTGGATCCTTTAACTTCTCTTGACCCCTCTCTGTAAGAGGCCAGGGGTGGGCCAGCAATACTGTACATCCCTGCATTGACAGCTGTGCCTTCTCACGTGGCTCAGATGCAATGCTACAGCCCAGCAGAGCAGTCCACTTTAGCTCTCCCATGTTTCATAGCATTGGAGCTGCACTGACAGTACAATTAGGGTGGAAAATTAACTCTGCTGCAAGGTGCTTCTCAGGGAGCCAGAGGCTGTCGGCACCTCAGAGATGATCAGCCCTTTGCAGGGGTTGGCTCCCATGGGAGGGACAGGCTTGCAGCAGGTTCCTTGCAAGATCCAGCAGTCAGCGCCGGAGCCAGCAACAGAGCCGAGGGCGCAGATTGCCTCCATCACCCCCCAGAAACAGAGCACACAGGGTCAGTCAGAGGTCCCCCCAAAATCATGAGGCTGGCCCTTCTTTTGCAGCAATGGGCTGGGGGAGGACGGGGACGACTCCATCAGCTCCAGAGCAACAGCTAGTGGATGCCAGGATCCAGCCCCAGGCATTTCAGAAAAGATAGTTCGTTCTCTTGGCCTTTCCCAGACCATGTGATGCTAAGGTTACACACCAACAGGGATCCTGGCTCAAAGATGGGGCGAGAAGTCTGTGCAGGGAGCGGTGGAGTGACCGTCAGGTTTGATGGCTAACCAGGGTTTCCTCCCTTCCCTCCAGAGCTAATTTTACAGGCAGAACCAGTACCAGGTGCTGCACCCAGGCCCCTTGATATGTCAAGCTGGCATTTAACAGCATCTCCCCATCCACAGCTGTTTAAAGTAGGCACCCCCCACACGCACCATCACCACATCCCCCCTAAAAAAATAAAACAGCTACCTTCTGGAGCCGGGTCCTTTTACTGCTCCAGTCACGCTCCCACGTGAAGGCAGACAGGGCTGTGGTTTCAGCAGATGGAGATGCCCTGCTCCCTTATAAATCTGCGGGCAGCTGGGAGCCTCGGCTCACCAGGGACCGACTTGCCAGTGTCTCTGGCTGACAATAGCATCCCGTCGCGGGGTGCTCAGAAGTACAATTCGATGTGCTTTTCCACCCAGCTTCTTGCACACGTTTGCTCAGCCACTGATTCTCCCTCGGACACATCCTCCCCGTCTCTTCACCCCAAGGGAGCAGCGTGCCTTGTTTGTCCGGGTTGCCAACTCTCGCAGCAGGCGACCGCCACGCACAAGGGACGTTCCTCATGTCATCTCTCAGGAGCGCGCCAGAGCTGGGACTTCGCCATGAGAGCGATTGTTCATCGAGGCGATCTCGGGCACCCAGCTTGCTGTCCGAGGTGGAGTCCTGCAAGACAACCGAGAGACTGGTTCTGACCCCATCAAAACTTCTGAGCAAGATGGCACATCTCTTTCAGCATGCAATAACATGCCGTCAACACCTGTTGGATCTTACCACATGTTTAAGAGCTTTTCTGAACTGGAGGCCTTCAGGGCTACATAAGCAACCGCACAGGTCAGAGAGAAACAAGCTGAGAGATGAAAGGCTCCAGTGAAATCAGTGTGTAGATGCTCAAGCTTATACAAGTGCTTTAAATCCGCCTCTTCTGGGTTGTGATCGGGCACACAGATGATGCAAAGAGACTGTGGGAACTGGCTACAGTAAGGAAGCAACTTAAAAATCAACCCCACTGGATCTAAATGTTCCTCGGGCGTTTTTCACAAGCGAAGTGACCCTACCTGCAAACTGTGAGCAACAGCCCAGTCCCTCACATCAGGCAGCGCATCGAGACAAGTTTGCGATGAAGACCACTTCTGGCCATCTCGCTAGTAAAAAAAGAAGAAAACTATTTTTCCTTTGACCTCTTTTTGGCACCTAAGGTCACTGCCACGCTAGAAACCAACGTAGTGGAGGTTCCAGGAAGGTCCAGGGGACCTGGGTTGGTATACACCACTGACCTCTGTTAGACCAGGCCAGGAAGGACTCACAACCACCCAACAAGCATGTGTTTTTTCATTCCCCATAAACACGGCCAAATGCCAAAACAAAGTCGGGTCTGTGCCCACCATAGGTTACAACTCGCCTCTCAGTGCCGAAAGCAGCCTATGACCACTACCACCCATCGTGTTTGAAAGAGCCCTACAAAAAGCCACAACTCTCAGCCCTTTCCAGGGAAGACCTGACCCAGCTAGGGTGGGATAATTGTATAGGGCTGGCTACCATCAGACTCCCCTGCCTCTCAAAGGGGCAAGTGACCTGATCTCACCGAAATCCAGCTGCAGGGGCAAGGCTAAAATCAGAAGCTGGAGAGGAAGGGCTGCAGAGACAATCTGCACTGCAGGCAAGATGCACGCAGGTTAAACACCACTGTGATGCATTATGCAGCATCACAGATGGAGGGTGGACTGATCCCTGAAAGTCTGACCCTAGAGAAAGGTACAGAAATATATCTATATTTATACATCTATATATAGACCCTACCCCCCTCCCCTCCACCACAAGTTCCAAAGCTAATTAATTCTACATTAATTATTTAGGGATAAATTTTAAAGCTGTTCATAACAGCCTAATTCCCACTGGTTTCCCTGAGATATAAAGGACCTAACTGCCTTTACAAATTTAGACACTAGTCCTTACCACTGACATAGCTTTGGCAGAGCATGAGTGCTTGCAGGGCACCAAGGACACAAAAATACTTCAAACAGCCCTAAACCAAGTCAGATATTGCCACCGCCAGCTCTGAGAAAGGCAGCATTCGCTTTCCCATCCTGCGAATGGGGAAACCGAGGTACAGGGGAGCATGCCCAAAGGTTAAGCTGTTTTTAGGCTGCTTCGCCAAATAGTGTCGAGTGGCTCATAGAGAACAGCCCTTGCACAGAGCTCTGTGCCAGCAGAAGAACACAACTCTGGCTATACAGAGCAAGAAGGCAATGGGGGCATGTCAAGGATATGCTGTGTGTCATGGCCTAGGTTGTGCAGTCTGGGAATCAAGACTCCCTACAAGTTAACCAGCTGCTAAGCCAGGGCCAAGGGGCTGAGGATCAAGCAGCTGCAACTGGCTCCCAGCTGCCCTCCATCTTCACTAGGTCCCAGCCGAGCCCTCCACCTCTTAATGAGGATCCTACTCCCAAGGGATGCAGGGCCAGAGCCTCTGCTGATGTAAATCAGGGAGGTTCGGTGGAGCGGGGCCAGGCGACACCACTCGAGCATCTGGCCCAGTGCCTTTAAAGGCCTTCCAAAATGGGTTTCTCATTGAAGCTTTTCAGAACAGCTCCTGGTTCATCAGAAACATGTCCACTATGGAAAGCACCCGACGGGGTTTCCATTTCCCGTTGAACAACGTGTGCGCGTGCAAGTTCCTTGTCGTTTCCTGGCCCGGAGGTGGTATCCTGTGCCGGGGAACTACAGGCTCTCTCCGTTTCCCCTACATTGCCTTGACAACTAAACCCGAACTCCGGCACTCGGAGGCTTGCCTTTCCCCAGCATGCAGGGAGGAGAAGGCAGGCAACACCGAGCCCCGTGCAAACTCATGAGACAGCCCTGAACGTCCCCGGCGGTAGCCGGGCTGGGAGCTGAGCGCAATGCAAGAATCTGCCCCGGCAGGCATCTCCCCGCCCTGAACCACAGGTGCTTACAAGGGACGTGTTCTTAAAGCTGTTGAGAGAGAGACCCCTTTTTCTTCCTTTCCTGGGGGTATTCAGCACTTGAAAATCATTATCAACAGGGGGAAAGAAATTCCTCCTTTCATTCTCTAAAATTAACATGAGTTGCTCTAAACGCTCATTGTACTGTTTCAATTTTTCACACACCCTGGAGTCTAACTATGACAAGGGGAGACACAGCAGTGGTTATGACCCAACTTTCTGGCTAATTAAGAGCCTTGTCAAAGAGAAGTCTCTCTCCCCGGAGAGCCCAGGGCAGGAAATGAGTGACTTCCCATGACATGCGAGCCAAGCTTGAGGCTTGTCTGCTTCCTTCAGCACTCACTGTGCAGCCAGCCCCTGATTTACAAGCTAGCGCGGAGGGAAGTGTGACCACCCTGCCGGCGAGCACGTGCTGCAGCAGAAGAAGGGACTGGCACTTCGGCCAGGTTCAGAGAAGGGCGTGCAAGAAAAGATACCCGGGAGTGATGGGGCACCAGATTTAGAGGCCAGAGCCCCCCCCGCCCCCTGTCATTTATCTGAGGTTTGTTACATAAAACCAATCTACTCCCCTTCCCCACCAAATACAATCAGGAAACCTCTCCCCTTGGCCATTCTGGAGCTCTGCTTTTGGAGTTAGGAGGAAGCAAGTCAACAAAACATTTAAGCAAGTGCTTCACTTGTCATTTCAATGGGTGCAAAATGCAATCTTAAAATTAAGCATGTAGTTCAGTGCTGTGTTCAAATGGAAATGCAAAACTCTAATTCAGAGATGCTACCTTTTATTAGGCCAGCTAAGAAATGGCAAAAAATAACAATAATAATAATAATAATATTTTTTTTTTCCTGCAAGCGTTCAGGCATGTGCACACATGCCATTTTTCAGGCTCAGGGAAAATTATAGATGGTAAAAAGTCCCCATAGATGGAAAATAAACTTCATTTTAATGCAAAGGAAACTGAAGGTGAAGAAAGAAAAGACGTGAGCCATCATCCCAGACTATGTTAACCCTGAACCCCAGGCTATCAAAGGATGTGTGCCTATTTCAGGCAGGATTTTACAATTGGGACCGTCTCAAGGTTGAGGCCATTTCCTCATCAGCACCATGTTCTTCCTCCTCGTGCACTTCTCCCATGAAAAGAGAAAGCAGCTCGATGATCCTGCCGCGGGGGTTGGTTGTGTTCTTAATTACAAGGGTTGTAAATCAGAAATAACTCCTTTGAAATCCATAAAAGTTGTGTCAGAGGCTATGCTGGTAGGAGTCACGGTCAGGCCTCCCATTGTTAGTTTGAGTTTGTTTGTCCTACAGGAGCACCCAAAGGCCCCCTCGGAAAAAGGGACCTGCTGCACTAGGTGCTGCACAAGCAGATGCTTAGAAACGCTGGGTGATGTCTTTTAAAAAGCCCCCAAGAGATTTAGGAGCTTAAGCCTCATTGAACATCAGTGGAATTGAGGGACCAGGTCCAGATAAGCAAATCAGGCTCCATAAATGAGACTTAGCACCAATAAGTTGGAATGCAAAGGTCCAATGGCACCTAAACTTCAGCTCTCACACATGGGCAGAGCCAACAGGAACCTAGATCCTAGCTAAGCTCCATCGTAGGATCTGATCTGGAAGGCAGGCTCAGCCTAAGCACACCTAACACACACCAATGGGACTACATTCAGGGCGAAGTGCTGGATTCAAGACCCCACTTGCAGGGATGATTTCTGACTGTTGTCCCGTGACCATCTCATGTCAAATGCATGACGACTAGTCCAGGCAATAGGGACTAGAACATGGTTTTTTCCCCCTTTCCATCTGCACAACTAAGCTCCGTCTTGCTGGCCCTGTGCATCGGGGATGCATTGCACACGGCTGTTTTCAGGAGACAGGGATGGTGGCCATACACAGACTGGTCTCCAGCTTGCCCGTTAGGGTGCTCTGCGACAGGATGGGAGATGCGGGCTTGAATCATGTCAGGCTGAGGGTCTTCCACATCCTGGGCGAGTGCCCTAAACACAATGCCATTACACAACAAGCGAGTGGCACTATCACCTTCCCATCTGGCTATGCTTACTGGAGACACCGACTGTGGCAGATGGAGTTTTTTCTGACCTCCATGTCGCCCACCAGACCCAATTAATTCAGACTCCCAATTAGTTTATGGGGCTGCTGGAGCAGGGCTGTTCTGGATCATTTCTTCTTACTTAGGCACCTACATCCTACTGCTAAATTCCCTTTAGGCACCCAAGCCAGACATCTGGACCTCTGCTCTGAAGAACCTGCACTTCAATATGATCCAGAACACATTGACATTGATAGGAAAAGCCCCGCTCATTTCAGCTGGTATTGGATTGAGAGGCAAGAGATGAAGGGAAAGGCATAAGCCTAGACACGAGAGCTCCCCAGACCCATACACAAAACCTGGAACTCAGAGGAAATGTCCAGAGACATTTGTAAACTGTGGGTCCCTCCTTCATAGTTGTCCCATCCTGCCGGTCGATGGGTCTCGGCTGCATTCTGGCCAAAGAAGAAAGCACCAAAATACCAAGAAAAAGGGAAGTTTTCCCAACCTAGTTTAAGTGTGGAGTCAGTGGCTCTGCACAGTTTAGAAAAGCAATAGGGCTCTAGCCTCACATCACATCCAAGCACCAAGGCGTTTCATGCAAAACAGCTGTAACTTCTAGATCCAACTAATATCTGCTTTAATAAACTTTTCTGGCCAAATAGTTATATCCTGAGCAAGGAGTAAGTTTTTGATGGGACCTTGAACATGGTCTGCAATCCGGGTGGTTGTGTCTATCTATGCTCTTTACACAAACCGTCATGAAAAAGCCACAGGTACCTATATAATTTTAAGTGCTGTATATACCAAAATGCATGCTAGGCCTAGCTATACTTACTGTTGCCCTGGCCAGTTTGGGGCATTTTGATGTCCTGAGGCAATATGTGCTATGGTGTCTGGCTATTTCTTCTCCATGTTGTTACTGGATTTTAGTTTCACTTGTACATAGGACACACATGAAGAAAAGAAACACATTATTGGAGTTTTGGTTCTGCACCAGGCTTTTAAAGTTAGCCAACTATAAAAGGTATCTCTATTTCTGCTAGCCCAAAGTTTCATGAACTCAACACTTCAATGAAGTCTGAAATGGGTTAAGAGAGAGGAAAGAATAGGTCATGTTATTTTAGGATTTTTTTTTTTTTTTTTTTTTTTTTTTTAAACTTAACCTTTTGCAGCCCGACAACAGAGCACACTATTATTGGGGAGGAAATTATTTTTCCATTTGTCATGTACAACCATCTGCCTCACTCCACCCATCTCGCTGATCCCATGGCACACCATGATAAATGTAGATTGTGAGCATGAGGCCAACCTGATCTCAGCTGCTGCGATTCATTCACAATAACATTTGAAAGATTTCTTGGGCCAAACCACACGTGGATCCAGTCCCCAGTGCCGGGGGGGTGGGATGCCACATCTTCTCACTAAGACAGGACCCTGCCGTGGAGAACCAGCGTCCTCCAAAACCTGCACCATCTCTGCCTGAAGCTCATGACATCAGGCCCAGGAGTCACACCTGCAGTGGATCTGGATTGTGCCATCCTGAATCACCACCAAAGCCCAAACTGTATTTCAAGTACCATAATCTCTCGCAAGCCACATGTGCCTCCCCCCCACCCCCCCAAAAAAAAAAAAAAAACCAAAAAACTAGCTGTGGTAGAGTATAAATGGTAAGTGAGGAAACACAGTACCAGCAGTTTCTGCCAGACAAAAAGTACCTCTCCACATAAAGAATTAAGCAGAGTTGGTTCCCTAGCTGCTATTACTACAAGAAAACATCTTTTCCCCCCCCTTTTATTCCATCTTCCAAAAATTAAGATACGTATTTTATGGTGGGGTGTGTTGTGTGCAAGAAAAGTACAGCAACAAGTATTTTAGTCCCTGTTCGACTCCCTCCATTTCCTCCTTTAACCTTCAATAGAGAATAAGTCACCAAGCACTGGTCTCCCATATCCCTGGCCCAAGCCTGGCTAATGAAGAGGGGGTACATCTACAGCCATCCTTTCTTTC
>NW_005842507.1:134393-134802 GCF_000455745.1 Alligator sinensis
TGTCACCCCCCTCCCCCCCAAAAAAAAAAAAAAAACCAAAAAACCAGCTGTGGTAGAGTATAAATGGTAAGTGAGGAAACACAGTACCAGCAGTTTCTGCCAGACAAAAAGTACCTCTCCACATAAAGAATTAAGCAGAGTTGGTTCCCTAGCTGCTATTACTACAAGAAAACATCTTTTCCCCCCCCTTTTATTCCATCTTCCAAAAATTAAGATACGTATTTTATGGTGGGGTGTGTTGTGTGCAAGAAAAGTACAGCAACAAGTATTTTAGTCCCTGTTCGACTCCCTCCATTTCCTCCTTTAACCTTCAATAGAGAATAAGTCACCAAGCACTGGTCTCCCATATCCCTGGCCCAAGCCTGGCTAATGAAGAGGGGGTACATCTACAGCCATCCTTTCTTTCCCT
>NW_005842507.1:134882-136320 GCF_000455745.1 Alligator sinensis
TTCCCTAACACACTCATAGACCCAGAGGAACAGACTTCCACCTTCAGCTTCCTCTGTGCAAAAATGAAGTTTATTTTCTACCTAGGGGGACTTTTTACCCCCTTTAAATTTTCCCTGAGCCTGAGGAAGGGCATGTGCACCCAAAAGCTTGCAGAAAAATATAATTTTTTTTGTGATATCTTAGTTGGTCTAACAGAACCAAGAGTTTTGCATTTCTTTTTGTCTCTGACCAACACAACTGTACCAGATGCATCCTTTCCCTGAAGAACATTTGCTAATCTTGGTCCGTAGGTGGCAGCAGCCTTCTGCTGTTGGGAGATGAACCTTTTGGTTCGGGAGATGAGGCTTAAATTCTGTGTTCAGAAGTGCTCAGAGTTTCTGAGACCCAAGAAGGGGGGAAAAAACCCCCAAAAACACAAAACACAACTTAACTTCTCTGAAACTAATATTCCACCCCCAACTCTTCCTTCTGCAGCCTTAAAAGAGCAGGCACAAGGAACAGGACTGTGGGTATTGGTCTTGAATAACCCAGATGTTGCTCCTGCTGCAGATAGCGAGCTCGATATGAAGACTCGGAGCACAGCAGGAGGCTCCAAGGGGCCCATGAGACTCGAATTGAAAGGGTCTTTACTAGTGCATCTGGGAAGGCAAAATGGTTTGGGATGGGAACATGCAGCCCCAGCATCGCGTAGTCAACTATTAATGGTAAGCGACAGGGGAGGCAATTCGTCTTCTGGGTGTTGTAAACCTCTCCGAAGCTATAAAACTCCAGGGTTTGGGCATCCTGAATACAGCCTTTTGGTTTAAGCACACACTCAAATGCACACTTAGCAGCTCCGATGAATAGGGATGGATTTCAGAACAATCTTGAGCCTTTTGATGAACTGGTGCCCCAGACATCTTTAATCCGAAAATACATTTCTTTAAAAGGTGACTGAAACACACAGCCATTACACAACAGGCGAGTGCCACCATCACCTGCAGCAAGGTGGATGTAGGCACCAGGTCATCATTTGCAGCAAGATATTTCTAGGCACGGCTGTTAAACATCAACCCCTCGGAGTTGCAAAAAAATAAATAAATAAATAAATAAATGTGGGATTGCTAGGTCTTCTCCCCCTATAGACATGTCTCTCTTTGAAGAAAGACATTCATTCTCGCTCAAGTCTATGCAGACAACAGTTCTTTAAAATGTCAGATGCAAGTAAATAAATACACTGAGCAAAGTAGCAGGAGTAATAAAAACAGTGGAGCTAAAGAACGGTTATAAAGTATTAAACTAGAAGCAAATCTGAACTAAAAGCTTCTTTGAAGATGATTATTAAGCACAGAGTCTCGGGAGTCCTTAGTTCTAGGAGCTATAGAAACACATAGATCCTGCAATGACTTTTGTAGGCGGACTCAATTTAACTGGGATTATATTAAATTAATCAAATAC
>NW_005842507.1:136330-151475 GCF_000455745.1 Alligator sinensis
TGCAAGAGACTGTCCCCCGCTCCAAAGCACTTATAAGTCTCACTTAATGTACTACTATTTTGTTATCATCATTGTAACCATCATATTCCATCCCTTCCCCGTAGTCCTTGCTCTTTCCTTTATGCTGCATAAACCCTGAAGGCCCATCATCACTGCTACCTACTGCTTGCTTTTGGTGAAGAGCATGCAAAATGCTGGAACCCCAAATCCCCAACTTTCTCTGACCAAGCCCCATGGCTCAGTCATTTCAAAGCACGCTATTACCCAATTAAACCTGACAGCACCCCTACAAGGTAGGGAAGCAATTGCTTATCCCCATTTTATAGACTCACCTACAGCTGCAGAGCTGATCCTTTAGCATTTCAAAATGACTCCCTAAAGCAGGAAGGGTACGAGGACCAGGAAAAATGACTGTACCCTTTCCTCTTCACAGCCTAGTCTCTGCTTCTGAAGACCCTAATTATCAAAGCACTGAAGCACCTGCATAACTTTGAGCAGTCTTAACCATTGAAAGCCCAAGCAGTTGCTTAAGATTACACCAGCCTACAACCAGTTTGCTGAACCAAGGCCCATCTTGAATGCTCTTCAATGACTAGCACCTGTGGAGGTCAGTTAAGCAGCTCTAATTAAGCACAACTATCCACAGCTGTTCCTGGGCCCCCACCCCTGTACCTGACTCTGCCTATAGGGACTGGGGGAAAAACAGATTCAGCTGGGGATGGGGAGCACTGTGTCTGCCTTTCCACACATCTGAGCTGAATTTTACAGGTCCGGGCTGCTTGCCCCTGCAGAAGGGAGCAGAGATCCTAGAGGTTGCTGCAATGCTTCATTTGTTGGCCAACGGAGACTTTTCAACATCAAGACAACGTGACACTTGGGAGAGAAAAGCTCTTAATAGGGCACCTGATTTTAATGCTCTTCTCCTGTCTGACCTGTACTGTCATTTATAATTTAAAAAAATGCTGGAACAGCTCCTGCACCGGTGGAAATGGATGTCACTCCACTTAAGCTAATAGGGCTACAATTTAGGTATCCCTTAAACACTGCCATTTGTATTCTAAATAGCGCCTTGAGACTTTTTTTTCCCCCTTTTATTTGAATTTTGTTGCCTTCCACACCAAATGCATTGGTTACAAAACAACACCCTTTGACCTAGTTTGAATGGGGGGACGGGCGGGGCTTATGTTGTGGAAAAAAATGTGACCTTGCACAGAGTCTCTTTTTTATTATTAAAAAAAAAAAAAGAACAAGAAAATCAATCGTTTTCATTTTTAAAGTGATCCAAACCAACAAACGCTGCTATTCAAAACGCAGGATTACGGTCTGTCACACTGGAAGGTGAATCATCTCGGGAATGGCTTGTGCCTATTCTAAAAATAAGAGCTTGCCTTCATTTTAAAAGCTTTTAAACACGTGGTTAGATCTTTTGGGAAGCTGAGTTTTGCCCCCTTGGCCCTGCCCCGCAGATATCCCCCTGTTTGGGGAAGCATCCCTATGCCAGAAAGATGCTCCTGTTCAGGTCTAGGCTTCAGTTCTCTGAATTTATTTACAGCATTTCTGAAAGGGAAGAAAATGGGCCAAAATGTCAGCTGCTATAAATGAACCTCAGTGGAGCGCCAGCTAATTGTCCATGTTGAAGATCTGGCTAATATATTCATAACAGCCAGGGTTTACAAAGTATGCAAACAGAATTAGTTTGGGTGGAGAAAAGTCTTGCTCTCTCCATCAGTCCTGCCGGGTCCCTTCGACACAGGAAAAATGTTCTGACACCTCCAAGGAGAGCTCCCTGCATTTGGACCCTGATGGCTCATGTGCTGTAGGGATTGGGGGCTGAATGGGCATTCAGTGCAAATGCTTTGCTGATTCAGGGCATGTCGACCCTACAACATGGTTTGCAAAACTAGGGAGATGAATGCACCCGTCTCTAGTTTTGCTGTGCCTAGATCTGCATGCAGCAGGCAAGCATGGGCCTCTCAGATGCCTCCGTTCCTCAGCCTCCCCTGCCATCTGTCCAAGGTCCAACACTTGCAGCCCTTATTCATTTGGGAACAGGATTAGTCATTTCACCCCAAGCTGAGATGCATAGGCCCTTGCTTCTGCGGGGTTGTTCTCCTGGAGTTTGCCCGCATAAATGAGTTTGCAAACGTGAGATCCCAACATGCACAGTGCCATGAGGCCTATAGGATGATGAGACCCTCAGACAACGTACATTCAGCTCTGATCAGCATTGGCCCCAAGCAGCCTTCAGCAGCAGGACTGACCCTGGGAAATGCTACAGAGTTACTCTCAATGATGATGATGATGATGATTATTATTATTGCAACGCACTACATCCTTATCACATCTCTGTCTAATTAAAGCAACACATTCAGGCCCTGATTCAGCAACACAATGAAGCCTGTGCTTATCCTGGAAGTCCTATTAACTAAGCATTGGCTTAGGAGCTTTGCTAAGTTGGGGCTTTAACTAACTTTCTGTGAATAGGGCAGGGACTGAAAGAGTAAGCTCAGGTTTGAATTTGATTCTGTATGGTGAGCAGCCGGCCGGGGCTATTCACTTGCCTCCTCTGAGGATTTCCAACCTTTAGAAGTTAATTTCTTGGCAACTTTATTTTAGAGCAATTTTCAGTTCCTATTATGCCCGCTGCGCTTCATGATAAGTGTGCGGCTCATCTACTATCTAGCGCTCTACAGCCTGGGAGATAGTTCTACCTTTCCCTAGAATAGCAGAGGTGATGTTAGGAAAGCGGGTCTATGGATTATGATAAGGGAATGGGTCATTTTATATGCTGAGCATAGTGACTAACTTTTCTTCCCGTACCGGGGGTTGTGAAGGCTATTTTCCATGCTGCTGTCTATCTCCTATCAATACCAAACATTCAAATACTGCCTGAATGTTAAAAGCAAAAGGCCCTTCCTTTACAGATACGGCATCATCCAAAGGGAATGTAGGCATGGACTTTCAAAATATATATATAAATTAATTTAAGTAGCTGCTTCAAAGTCTAATCAGCGAAATGTAAAGGGTCATGTTCCTTTTTTTTTTTAAGCTAAAGGAGGAGAAAATTGTGAATCGTTTCACAGTTTTAATTGTTTGGAGGGAGCCCTTCCGAAGACTGATTTAGAATTTTTTTTGTCCCTTATACTCTAAAATACTGCCTCAGAAATATATCCCAAACATTGATCTCAGTTACACAGGCATCAATCTAGCCAAGTCGATAGGAGATGCTTTGAATTTTTGCAAATGCAACTGAGATCAGGATCTGATCCTGTGTTGGTAACACAGGGCATCTAGCCCTGTAAAGCACCAAGCACATTCAGTGCCCTTTAAAGGCAGTCTGCAGGGTCAGATCTTAACGTACAATATTATATATGGACCTGATCCTGTTTCCAGTGAAATCACTGCCCCTCGCCCCTCCCCGGAGCCAGAAGTGAGCCCTCGATTTCTATGTTCTTAATTGTTCAGTTGCAACAGTGGGTTTTCCAGTAAAAAATAAAAACCAAAACTCACTCTAAATGATGTGCGAGCATCAATTTGTCGCCTGTTCGAACGGTTATTAAACAAAGCAATTGATTGCTGGTGGGGGGGGGATTAAAAGAAAGCAGAGAGGAAGAAACCTAGCCACCCCTTTTCTAATGAAAATTCAGGAAATGAGAATTGACTCTTGAAAAATAACCTTCTGCAATGTTTTCTGGGTTTGTCAGCAGATATTTATTCTACTTTATGGTGCATTAGTAACTAGATTGTCTTCCATCTCAGAGCCCTGAACTGGTCTCAAGTAGGAGAATTTCTTTGTTCAAAAGTCAGCACCAAATTAAAGAGAGCTCCTCAAGCTGTTACTGCAAAATACATACCTAAGGGCTCCTCTTACCCCAGCTACTTTCTTTGCTTCCTTGATATAATACTCCCTACAAAAGTTTCTTTGGCTGAAGTTATTTTTTTTAATGCAGTGTTTTTTAGTAATATCAGGGCTTGTTCCAAAGGCCAGTGGAGACACTGGAAAGATTCCCATTAACTTCACAGGGGTTTGTTCTTAATTAATTTTCTGGACCCCGTCCTCCTCTAAGCCATACCACTTTGCTCGAGTCACTCCTAATGTGCATCCAGGTAATTAAGATAGAAATCTGTCTGGCTGGGCCAGGCTGTGCACTAATATCTTCCACCCATGTAAATGAAATCAATTTAGTTCCACTCGGGCAAACCCCTCATGTAGACGCACTCGAACGGGTTTAAATGCTTTTGCTTAATATTTTACTGAACTAACGACAGCAGTGTCGGCATGCTTTAAACCGGTGTCGGTGCGTCTACTTCAAGGCATTGTGCTGGTGTGATTTGGTTTCTTTTTTTAATTGCAGATTTCTATATAGACAAAACCTCTAAGGGACGGATCCTGATCTGGGGGAAAATTGTTGTAGCTCTGCCGAAGCCAGTGGTTCAGATGTTGATCAAGCAGGGCCCTTATTAGATTTCTGTGAATGCTGATTGTAATTTGTAATACCTGTCTAATTATTCCTACACCGACCCAAGTGGCAATGACTACTGCATGAGATGTAATACTAGGAGGCTGAAAAGTGCACACATTTCTTCCAATGGGACTTGTCTCCTTCAAAAACAAAAAATGTGGTTATAAATTTGGATACTGAGATTTTTTTTTTTTCTTTACTGGCTTGTCTCACCGTGCTGTCATCATTATCCCAGGAGGATAAATACAATGGTCGCAAAGAGATTTTAAAGAAGGCAAAATCTGAGTGCGTCTCAGCTCCGACAGTTGAAGAGCCTGCGTTTAATTCATCTCTCTCTGATACGGTGCTTCTGAATGCAAAGCACCGCACGAAAGAAGGAAGGACCGCTCCGTCCCTATCTGAAACGCGGGGAAACTGAGGCACAGAGATGGGAAGCGGCTTGCCCAGTGTCCCATAAGAACAAAACCAACCAAAGTGCCACCTTGTGAACAACAGCGCCCCATTTTTTCACGCTTATTATTAGTACAGCTCCATGTCCCAAATGAGGACGTGGGCCCTGCTGTTCTGGGCACCGTATGGAGGAAAGGAGACATGGCCTTTCGAAGCTGACGGAGTAAATCAGGAGTCATTCCATTGACACAAATGGCATTGCACTTGTATCAAACAGGGAGGGGGGGGAGAATCGGGGCCAACACGGTGGCAGTAGTGTAAAACTGATCCACGAAAGAAAAGGAGCAAATCAGTTCCCTAATTCAGGAGCGCGGGATATTCTGCCCATATACTAGTAGCTAGAAATTAGAAAACAAACCAGCTTGATTTTCACCCGAGCTCCAGGTGCACAGAGGGAAGAGACGTGTTAGTTAGTCTGTCCTGGTATTTCTTAGCAGGGAGGGGGATTGTCTTTCATTTACTAGCTAATAAAACATTTTTCTCTCCTATTGTGGTAACCTCCTCCCACCCTCTGACCTTTTACATTGGGAGTAATTAGAAGCTACCTGGTGTGAATGAAAAGGAGGGAAGCAAAGGCTTTCTCTGTGGGGCTTTCCCACTTATTGCCTCCCTCCTAGCTCTGGAAGAGCCTGAAATTCAAACTTGCTTTCAACTAAGGGAGTTGTAGCCTCACACAAATTACAAGCTGGAAAGGGCAGAATTACAGCTGGGGAAGGATTGCCCAAGCCCAGGAGGATTAGGTAACATCACACCGGGACATGACTCTGACAAAGAGCCAAAGGCCACGTTGGCCTGAGCGCAGACACTTCAGGGAGAGGACAGGGATGCGTCAAGCTTTTGTCGGGAGCCTTTTGTACCCCGGGTTTAGAGGTTGGAGAGAAGACCCCCAAAAAATCAGCCCCAAAACTATTCACTGTACCAAGGGGCGAGGTGTCCGAATAAAGAGTCACAGAGTGCATGTCTGTCCTGGCTGAGCACGACTTCATATGACATCCAAATATGCTACAGAGGCACTCAGCTGCCTTCACTGAGATCAGGGCCTGGCAGCGTGGGCCGGTGGTTACAGCCCCACTGTGGAAATCCCGGTTCTTGTGCCAGCTCTGCCACCGATTTCCTGGGAGACATTAGGCACATCACTTAATTGATATTTGCGGGCCTTTACTGCTCAGCTGTATTTTGAGGTAGGCAAACTTCTTTGAGTAGATGTGATCTCTTTTATTAGACCAGCTGGGTAGTTGGAAAAAAAAGGTCTTAGCGTGCTTTCAGGGTTTTTGAGGGATTTGCGGGTATTTTGAGGTGGCATTGTCCGTTCTCGTATCATTCTCTCGCCTTTACACCAGATGAATGCTACGGATCCAGGGACTCCCCAGGCCCTGCACTGGTGCTAGAGCTCACAGCAGTGTTATGTGGGGGTAACCTAACCAGTGCTCCCCACAGATCCAGGCCCAGTGAGACCGGAGTAGCACTGCTTGCTGCTGTCCCATCCTCAGCCGCACGTCCAAACTCAGCTCTTCTCCCTCCTTCCTGCTGTTGCCAATTCACTGACAATACACATCCTCCCCAGTAACACCAGGGAATCCAGCTGTGCCATTGAGTGCAGCAGATACCTTTGCAAAATGAAGGCTCCATGCCGAAGGGTACTGTGTGTATTGCATTCCCTTCAAATCCTCATTTCCTTAAGGCTTTTTAATTAGTCTTTGTTCTCTATTGATGTCGGTGGCAGTTCTCCCAAGCCAGGTCTAAGAGAAGTGACAAGGCTCCATCAGCATCTCGGTTTCTATTTGTTTTTGCTGCTGCTTCCAGCGTGGACTCTGACGATTGCTCCTCAAAGACCAATAGCTCCTGGACCCCAAAGGCCATTCCTAATGCTGGTTGCTAGTTGAAGCCCACAGGAATTGTGTAAAACACTCCAAGTGGAAATTTTCTGGGATGCCTAGTGAAACCTGAGGGCTCGCTCGTATGGCAGTCATCCCACCGCCCTCCAGATTGACGGTGGTGCAGCTGAAAGCAGAGTCGGACCCAAAACACAGACCTGGGGAAGAGGTCCTTTGAAGTCACTGGAAGTTGAGGGCGGGCGGTAGCTCCTGGGGCTGAATTGTGAATAGTTTTTTCAGGGGAAGGAGGATAAAATACTGCAGGACCATCTTGGGGGAACTTCTCCAGGAGACTTTTCCTGAACCTCCCTGCCATTTTGGTGCAGGCAGAAGGCCTGACTCTACACCATGGCTATAGCTCCCTGCAGCTTGTAGGGATACAGCAGAGAGAGATTGAAACCAGGTAGCCTGGCTCTACCAATAACGCACAGCAGCATAGGATTCAGCCCAGGAAGAAAAACCTACCCGAGGAGCGGCTCATTTGAGCTGAGCTCCACACTGCTACAGCCCAACAACTAAGCAGTAACCCCAGCTCCCTACTTGAAAGCTAGCTCAGGTCTATCTAAAGCAGTGCAGTGACTGCAGTGTAGACAATACCCCCCTACACTCACCCCAGCCTGTTACATGAGTCTACTGGCCACGCCGGAGTAACAGCAGTGCAACAAGGACTGTAAGTTTGCTCATCAGACACTTAATGGCCAGGGAGAAAAGTCATCTCCTCAAAGGGAGGGTTTGCACAGAGAAAAGATCCCAGCTCCACTAAAGACAGGACTCTCTTTTCTCATCTTCCACCTTCGCCACCGTGAAACATCCAGAGCTGCTTCGCGTGGTCCGGGACAGGAAGCCCAGTCTCATTTAGCTTTGTGCAAATGCTGGCTAAAGTGGACTTAAGCAGCGAAGTGCAATCCTGTTCCACCCCACTTGAAACATTTATAATACAGAAGGCGGGTGACTTCTCCGGCTTGCTGCTTTTGTGTGATGTAGTCTTAAGGCTAAGATAATGGTGTTACAAAGCAGAAGCAGGGACGGGAACAGGGTGGATCAGGATGTGGCCCTCAGATTGTGCTTTTATCCAAGTGGTTTTCCCCTTTCGGTCCCTGGGCCAGATCCCAGCAGGCATAAATCAGCATTACTCGATTCATGTCAACACAAATGTGCTCTTTATGCCACCAAAGGATCTGGTCCATGGCCCTTCTCACTGGGACCCAATTGTAAACTGCCACAAAAAAAAATGAAAGGCTTTTGAATCCTATAGGTATATAAGGAGCAAGTGAGAAAAGGCTCACTGGGAAGAATGACTGCGTTTCTGAATCTGAGTCTTTTCAGGACACAGGTGAGCTGGAAACTATAAGGGAGAGAGAGAGAGAACGAGAAAAGAGGGGAAAGAAACCTTTGCAAATGCACTTTTTTGATCTACCTTAACAACCACTATAGAGAATTAAATGGAATTCATTTCTATGATGAAGGAATTAATGGCAATATGGAGAATCAGGTTCAGGAAGGAGACTTGAATCCAAAGAAGGGAATAAAGCCTTGAAATTCAAATGAAAAAATTATTATATAAGCATAAAGGGAACCTATTTTACACCTGTAAGACTAAATGTATAAATATGAACCAACTGCTCCCTCTGGGAAGCTGGGGATTGTGCTTTTAATTCACCTAGACAAATGTGCAGCTTGGTTCTCCCTCCAATTCCATACATTTCAATGAAGACCAAACTCCTTGTGTGTACCGTTACCATCGCCTTTCCACAGTCGCATCCCCCAGGACTTTCAGCCTCTGCTGCTGCCGCCTCCTCGGTGCCAGCATCCTCCTGCACAATGGATGAGCACCCTGGGCTTAGCTAAACCATTTGTCATCTAAGGATCCCAAAGCACCACGCTGAGGAAGGTAATATGCAGCAACTCGCCCCAAAGAGGGCTTGTCTGTGATTGGGATTTGACGGGGCATAGACGGGACAGAGCCGTGTCCTTGGGTAGTCCCAGGCAAAAGGAAGCAAGCTGCTGGATGTTGAGCCAACCTCTGCCTGAAACCACATGAAGCTCGGTCAGTGCAAACAGCAGCTCCCTTTGTCAGCACACAGAGATTGGCATCGTTGCAGTTACACCAGTTGCTGCTGGCCACTGGTTGCTGGCCTGGAGCTAATCCAGGTAGAGAAGAATCAGAGTCAGGATCAGAGACAGCCCAGTGTCTCGGAGGGTTGAGTTTCAGAAGGGATGGACGATTTGGGGTGCCTCCGCTGGGCAGTTTGGGACATCAGGGCTGGCACTCACAAATCGCGCCCCCCCTTGCAAAATCCTTTGCACAGTGGCTGAGACCACCCTCCAAAATCCCCCCTTGTAAATTTGAGCAAAACTGTTCTGCTGAAGCAAGGCAGCTAGTGCCATCTGGTCACTTTTCCTGTACCATCAAACCCTATTTTATTATTATCCTTATCTGCATAATGTTGTGGATAAACCAAATACACCCAAGAAGAGGAGGTAAAAAAAAAAAAGGAACCCCCCACCCTCCTCGTTCCCTAATGCCACATGAAGCAGGCCGTGTGACAATGATAGCAGAAGCAGAGGAATCATGTTGTAGGCAGGGTAAACCCAATTAGTCTATGTACCCTGACAACAAGTAGAACTGAGCCTTTTAGCAAGGAGTATTTAATCTTCTTTAGAAAAACTAAGCAGGGACTACCAATGGGATAGAAGTTAGTGTGGTACTGTTGAATATCTCTAAAGCCACTTATAGGTTCAAAGAATGAACAAGGCCAGTGCCAGCCTTATTATTTTGATTTGGTTAATGAAAATACTTTGCTCATTCCATAGATGTTATGCTTTGATAAGGTAATTGTTCAAGGGCGCAGCTTACATCCTATTAATACTGCACTCTGGGCAAATTAAACCTGACCCAATGGAAAGGCAGATCCAAGGAGCCCTGTGGAATCCAGCCCAGTGATGTTGTGACACTTCGCCTTTTGTTCAGGATCCTGTCAGGGAGTGGAGCTGGAAGGAGTTTTATTCTGGGGTTTGTGTCTTGCTGTCCCTGGAGAAAGTCCCTGGGAAAATAAATGAATTCCCATTACACACAAATTAACAGCATCACTAACTGGCTTGCCTCGAGACTCTGCAAGGTTTGCACGACACACATCCCCCCACCCCAGCTTGCAGAATACACAAGACGTCCTCCCCCCACATCCCTTTTATTTTTTAATATAATGTTGAAGATGAAATATTTATTCTCCTATCTTCCACAACCCCCCCTGCGCTCTGATTGCACCAAACTTTCTTTTCTTCTTAGCAGTTAAGAGCATCCCCCTTGCAAATAAACAGAGCCTTGTTGTCTCCAGAAAGAGGGGCCGGGGTGGGGAGTGAGGGGGGGAAAGGGAGGCAAAGGAAGTAGGAACACAAACCCAGAATTAAAGGCCGGCATCGCACTGCCCATACAAACGAGAGGGATCTCCTTCTGCTCCCACTGAAATCAGGGGGGGGTTGATTCAGTGGGGGCAGGCGCAGGCCCTAAGATTTTAAGCGTCTGCATTTTTTTTTACCCCTTCCTTGCACATCCACCTGCACAAGAGCACATCCCAAAGCAAAGGCAATGCACCTGAGTGCTGATCTCCTCCTGGAGGGGCCGGCACCCTGCCTGGGGACTGCAGCCAGACCTGTAGCGGGGCTGAGAGCCCCCGGAGCAGAGAGGGCCCAGCCAGCCACTCCGCAGACAGGCGTGCGAATGATAAATCCCAGCAGAAGTCATCTCCCGCGCACGGGTCAGGCCCTTGGCTTCTGCAACACAATCATCACGTCAAATTCGTTGGGCTGATGCTGTTTTCACAATAGTAAATCAAGGCTTGGCCACATGATAGGTTTGTCCCTTTTGCATTTCATGGGTTTTGGGGGGGTTTTTTGTGGGGGGAGGGGTTATGTTAGCGTTTTATTTTTTGCTTTTTTCTTTACTTTTCTTTTTTCTTTTAATTTTTCCTTGGGAATCACCTCCTCACAAGAAGCACTATTCCAACCCCCGCTCAGGTTTTACGTTCCTAATAACAAATGAGTTTTCCTGCCTTTTCCTCCCTGCAAACACCCAACCTTTCTCACCCCCCCCACACTGAAAAAAAAAATTTGCAGAATGAATGCACCATTTTGCTCCCCTGCTTTGTGTAAGGGTCACTAAAAAAAAATGAAAAGCCCCTTAAAATATATATATCTTAAAAATCCCTGGGTTTCAAGATCAATTCATCCCCTTTTAAAGGCAGATTTATTGGATAATCGCTTAAAAAATAAAGCTGATGGCTCTGAGATCTCACGTGGAAAACCCTTACATATTTAATAATCTTCTTGTAATTTCAGAGAAGAGAGGAACTTTTCCTTAAAGAATTTATCCACCCATTCCTTTTTCTTTTCTTTTCTTTTATTCTTCTTCTTTCTCTCCAATCACACTCACACACACACACACACACACACACACAAATGGAGATCAAATGCTCTAGATGTTAATTTAAATATATATATATATATATATGTCTCTCTGAGACACGTTTGACTTGAATTTTCTTTTAGAGAGAAAATCCTTCATTGCATTCCCTTTTTTTCTTTTTTGTCTTTTTTGGAGCCATGTCAAGGTAACATCTAAATGCGTTCTGTAAAGAAAGGCGGTTGGTGGGTTGTTGTTTTTTTTGTATCCTCCCCCCCTTCCAAAAATGATTAATAATCTTCCAGGAAGATGCGCGTTGAATAAGCTGGCGATTGGGGTGAGTTTCATTGCCTTTGGCAGCATGTTCAGTGCCTAAGTGATTTTTCTGGGCAAGCTTAACCTATGCGCTTTCTGGAGTCAAGAATTTAATAAACAGACCTTGTTTTCCAGTATGACAACGTGCATCATCCTGTTAGCCAGCTCCTTGGAAATTTTACATCTAACAGTTAAAAAAATAAAAATTTTTTAAAAAGCTCCAAGTGCCTCCAAGAAGCAAAAGAAAGATAATCTGGGAAGATGGGGGGAGAGAAAAAAAATTAAAATATAATAATGCCCCCTCCCTTCTACCCCTTCTACTTATGAGTTGTCTTTCAGTGCTGATTTCCAAGCCGTCCCTCCAAAGGGAATAGTGATATACAGCATTTATCAACCAGAAACATACCTTAGGAAACCATGGAGATATGCAGTGAAATGGGGAATCGCATTCAAGACGCGAGGAATTCTGTCCTGTTTCTTTAAGCAGTTACTTGGGCTCCTTTCTTGATTGATGCTTGTTTTAATCTATTGCTTAGTGCTCCCAAGAGAGAAAAGAAGGGGGCTCTCCTTTGTGAACATGGGTAATGAAGCAAAGCATTGGGCAAATAATAATAATAATAAAAAAAACCCTAGGAAAAGGGGGTCCCCCCTTTCTAAGCTGCGCGCTTGGGCGACCAGGTGCCACCCCCAGCTCAAGCCCAGGATCTGCATGTGAAATCGCCATTTCACCCCCGCACACTCCTTAATTGTTGGAAAAATTATTTGTGAAATTGCTTTCCACCAGGAGAGCAGTGCACGCTTATTCACACCCCCCTCGGTGCATTTTCCCAGGCGTGGAGTCTCCACTGCACCCCCCTGGCATCAGCACCACCACCCCCAGCATCTCTCCTCCGGGCTTCTCCCCACCTCTCCAGGCACCCCTCATTAAAGGCAATTAAAAAAAAAAAAAAAAAGAGGCTGATTAAAATGCCAGCAGCCAAGGAGGCAGGCGGGCATCTCTGCCTCGTTGCTCCTGGGATAAATGTCCGGTTGCCCCGAGAGCTCCTGGCTCTGGAAAGTGAGGGGGACCCGGCTTTGCATCTTGGAGCTTCAAGTGGAGGTGGGCTGGGGATCTCAGCCCTATTTTGTCCTCCATCCCTCCAGCTCCCCCATTGGGAATGGAGATAACGATTCAAACTCCAGCGGGCGGAGGAGGTGGGGATGCGGGTGGGGGGGGTGGGGGTGGGGGGAGAAGCTGAAGTTTGAAGGGTCAAATCTTTTCCGATTCTCCCCGCTCCTTTGGTCAGGGGAAGAAAAACAAATGCCACGTTTGATCTGCGAGTTTGATCCGGGAGAGGTAACCTCGGAGCAGCCGGGGAGGCAGCCCCGTGTCCGCGCTCCCGGGTCCGCCTCCACGCGCGCGCTCCCCGGCCAGGTGGGCTCGGGACTGCAGCAAGGGCTTCGCTGGGGGCCACACTTGTAACCCCTCGTTTTGAATCGACCGAGGGCGGGAGCAGATCGGCACCGTTTCGTTTGCTGTCTCCCCCTCCCCTCTGCCAGGGACCAGAATGAGATGAAAATAATTGAATTAAAGCGACGCGGAAAGAATGCAGCTAATAAGGGTCTTAAAGTCATTCCAGACTGTTCCCCTTTATCCCCATCGCTTGCCATGAGCTATAGATACACATATAGATACACATATAGATATGCATATAGATCTAGATCTAGATCTGTGCTTTCTCTCTCCCTAAAACTTTCACAACTGACACTTCTCGCTGGCTGAAGCCGAATCCCTTCTGCTGGGCTGAGAGGAGAAAATCTCTAAAGAAACTTGACACGCTGAAAAGACACGGACAGGGCCACAGGGTCGGATTTGCTCTCTCTTCCCCCTTCTCCTGCTTCTCTCTTCTCCAAAATAACGTTCAGGCATTAGACAAAAACCTGAAAAATCGTGTTTTTTTTCTTTATTGCTTTCTTTCCATCCATCCATCCAGCTAGCTGTTTGACTGTGTGTGTCTCCCTATCTATCCAGCTAGCTAGCTGCCTGTCCTTCCATCCCTCCCTCCATCCATCCTTCTATCCATCTATCCATCCATCCGACTATCTATCTATCTATCTATCTGGCTTGCTGTCTTAGATAGTCTATCTCTCTCTCACCCTTTAAACAGTTCAAGTTCGTTGCCATCTCCGGAACTCCCCCCTCCAAGCCCCTTCTGTGCTTGGCCAAGGAGAGAAATTGTCTTCCCTGCCTCGCAAAGGCTCTGGGATCTGCCAGGCTGGGGAGGGGAGATGTGGGCATGATCCGACAATCCAGGCTGAAGCAGGGAGAGGAGCGGGGGTTTCATTGCGGAGTTCAGCTTGAGGCTGGCGACTGCCTCCAGCGTGGGGAACTTTCCCCCCCTGCGCCGAGGCCAGGGCGCTGGTGGGAGACAGGAGCGGGCCGATGCGATGCAGGGGGGATCCACCCCAAAAGCGTTGGAGAGGCAAGAACAAGAGGGGGGCGAGTGAAATAAAGGCGCAGTCCCGGGGCCATGCGTCTTTCCTCGCTGCCCGCAAGAAATGGGCTGGGGGGGAGGAGGGGAGAAGCAGGAGGTTTTCGGGACTAGTTTGGCGTTCAACAAAGTCAAACCGAATCAAATCAAAAAGCGGCTTGAAGGATGGCTTTTAAAAAAAAAAAAGCCCTTCACGATTTCCCCCAGAAGCAAAGTCCCCTTCCAGCTGCAAACAAAAGGGGCTGCGAGCCCTGGCGTCATTCCCCGCTGAGAAGGAGGGGTTGCCTTCCAGCCCCGAAGCAGCCACCTTCCAGGGAAGCATTTGCTATTTGTTGCGAGTGTCCCGGGGCAGCGGGGACCCCGGCCCGCCGGGGGCAGCACGGCGGGGCCCGCCGTCCCGGAGGCAAATCGCCCCTTGGAAGCCATGGGGCTTTGCAAAGGGCTAAGGGGAGACGGGGCTGAGCAAACACGCGCCTGGCCCCGGATCGAGGCCCCGCGGGGGCACGGGGATCCGGGCGGTGCGGTCAGTCCAGCTCCCGTACCCCGCTCTGGCCCCCCAGGGACAGCTGGGCAGGGGGTGGCAGGAGCTGCCCCTGGCTCTCGGTCGGCCTCCACGGGGTGGGGAGAGGGCACAGCCCACCTGCGACCCGCTGGGACCTGGCAGCCTCTCTGCAGAGGGGAAGGGGCGAAGTGGCCGCACCTTCCCCGGGTACACATCTGTCCCGCAGCCCAGAGGTGGGGGGCAAGGGGCTGGCATTAGACCCAAGAGGTTGGCCACAAGCTTCCCACGAGGGGCAGAGGCGGAGGGCAGCATCTGGCCTGAGCCACCTGCGGGGGCACGGCCAGCCAGCAGCTGGACCAGGGCACTGAGCCCTTGGGGGGGCAGGTCCTGGCCCTGACCCCGGCCAGACCCTCCCCTGCCCCATCTGCCCAAACTGTGGTCCCAGCGGGGTCCACTTGCCCCCAGCTCCTCCCCTCCAGCCCCAGATATTAAACCACCGAGCCCTCCACCAGGATGAAGCCAAGCCTAGGAATGAATCAACAAGGGGGGTGGGGGGGGGGGGAGAGATCACATATCTCTGCCCGTGTGTTTGGGAGCTGCCTGCTGCTATTGGTCCCGGAGCCCGTAGCAGTGCCCCCTTGCCTGTTCATGAATAAAAGAAAGCAGCCGGA
>NW_005842507.1:151571-152934 GCF_000455745.1 Alligator sinensis
GGGGGGGGGGGAGGAAGAAGAAGAAGCAGAAGAAGAAGAAGGAGGGGAAGGAGGAGGAGGAGGGTGGGGAGCAATCAGTGCCCAGCGCACGCCCCGGAGAAGCCCAGCCCCGCACTCGGGATGCGTGTGCGGGCCCCAGCACTGCGCGGGTGACATTCCTGCAGGGCGCAGGCTCCGCGCCCGCCGCTCCGCAAACTTTCCCCACAAGCTCCGCAGGGGACAGGGGCTGCGGAGTGGGGGGGCGGGGATGCCTCTTATTTCTCTCTCCTTTGGAGCAAAAGACTTCTGCAGCCACAGCCCCCCCTCCCCGCGCGCCTCGCGGGACTGAGCCACAGACGTCCCTGCAGCTCGTTTGGACTTTTTTTGTGTTGCTGTTTGCCTGCTTTTTGGGGGAGGGGGGGAGGGGGGGGTTGCTTCAAGACAAGAGGAGCCTCTTCTTCTTTTTTTTCCTTTTTTTTTTTTTAATACTTTTTTGGGTGCCTGCTTGCATCTCTCGCCGGTCCCAGCCTGAGTCGAGCATGGCAGCGTTGCCAGGGACGGTGCCCCGAATGATGCGCCCTGCGCCGGGGCAAAATTACCCCCGCACCGGGTTCCCTCTGGAAGGTAGGTGTGAGCCGCCCGCTCCCAGCCCTGCCCGGGGTGTGTGGCCCCTGCGGGGTTTGCAACCTGCCCTCCCCGGGGTGGGCTTGTGGACACCATGGGGGGAGACCCGGGGCAGCCCGGCTCCCTGGTTTCGTGCGGCCGGGGCTTTCCGAGAGCTAAGACATAACTTCGGTTTCGCCCTTGAGATGTGTGCGTGTGTCTGTGTGTGGGGGCACGTGTGTGTGTGTGTGTGTGTGTGTGTGCATATATATGTGTGTGTATATCCGTGCCTATATGTATGTACACACACGCACATATATATTATATAATATATTGTATATAATAATAATAGATATTATTGTATATAATTATTATACAGTCTATATTATATATTGTAGACTATACAGTATATGGTATATATTATACATTGTACATAATATATTATATAGTATATATTAGGTGTGGGTGTAAATGTATAATCTATAAGATATATCGATATATAGATATATCTATATGTCGATATAGATATCTCTCTCTCTATATATATATATGTATTTATAGATATCTAAGTATCTATTAGATATTAGGTATATCTAATATATATATATTAGCTATATCTAGATATTAGGTATATTATATACCTAATATATGTCACAACCCAATTAAATTGTGCCCATGTCACTGAGCAAGAGATACCATTCACACACACACCTAATACATAAGTAGATGAGGTGATTTCCCCCCCCCCCCCCACAATTCCGCCCCCCCCCTACGGTGGAAG
>NW_005842507.1:152988-156530 GCF_000455745.1 Alligator sinensis
GAGGGGCGGGGGGAGGTGTCAGGCCGGCCGGGGGCCGGCTCGGCAGGGGCAGGGGCAGGGGGTGCTGGGGAGAGATGGTTGCGATGGCCGGACTGGAGCCAAGCCCCAGGTGCTGGGCAATGCCCACGGGGGGCTTTCTGGAGCTGCCCGGAAGCCCCCCGAAGCTGCCAGCCCTGCCCGTGCCTCCCAGCGCCTTGCCCCGCGTGTGCGCGGACACACCGCCTCTCTCCCTGCCCATCCCGCCGGGGACAGCGGGACCCCCTTCTCCCCCCTGCACGAAGGCAAAGCATTTCATGCCGGCCGTGATCAAGTGGCTAAACTACAAGCGGGGGAAAACCACGCAGGCTGCAAAACACACAAGCTAGGGGGATTTGCTGAAGTGCTTTTCTGTAGCAAATGAAGTAAAGCAGCCGGGCAGGGGAAGGATCAAAGGCTTACAACAATATTTGCACAACATGACTGGGAATAATGAAGAGAGGGGGCTGCCGGGGGTGCTAGCACCTCTTGAATGCGAAATGGGCCACTCGAGTGCTCCCTGTCGCTAATGATACATCCAGGGAGCGGCGGCCAAGTGACTTTGAATTAGTAGTGCATGATTCTTATTAAATCGGGAGGCAGTTGCTGGCGTCCACTTTTCTTTGCAAAGAGAAGAGCAGCCCCTCGCCTCCGCTTTCCCCTCGCCCCCGCCAACCTCCCGGCAAATGAGGCAGCTGAGTTCCCCCCTCTCCTCTGCCCCCCCTCCCCGAGCCTGTGAAATGGTATTAATCTGCCAGATAGACATTGCACGATATTAAACAAATGGGGGGCACCGGGGAGGGGGGGATTAGTCGCTCGCTTCCAGAGCCCTGCAAGGGACGTGCCGCAGAGGCTGCGAGGGGATGCTCAGCTCTCGGGGCAAGGTGTGAGGAGGGCCGGGCTCCTTCCCTTGCTAAAGGGGCCCCCCTCCAACCCACGCACACCTGCATTTGCCATGCCAGTGGGCTGCTAAAATACCAACCCTGTGGCCCCCGCGTTCAAACTGCTCCTCTCCAGCCCTGCCCCGATGCCAGGGGGGTTCCCGATGTGGGGGCGAGGTTTTATCCCGGCCCTTTGGAGCAGCAGCCCCGGGCCCCTGGGTGGGGGGTCCCCTGCCTTGCAAAGCGGGGTTCGTTGCCGTCCCAGAGCCTTTCCCTTGGGGAGGCAGAGAGGAGGAGCAGCCCGGGGCTTCTCTCTTTTTTCCCCCTAGAAAAGTTGCTTTCCTGGTCCTGCGGGCCCAAAGCCACGGGGCAGATGGGCACTCCCAGGGCAAAGGAGGGGAACGGGCCGGGAACCAGCTGAACTTGGAGGGGTGCAAGAGGGGGCTGGGGCAGAGCGGCCGGGGTGACCCGGGGCAGCCTCTAACCCGGGTTTCTGCTCCCCAGTGTCCACCCCTCTGGGCCAGGGCCGGGTGAACCAGCTCGGCGGGGTGTTCATCAATGGCCGGCCCCTGCCCAACCACATCCGGCACAAGATAGTGGAGATGGCCCACCACGGCATCAGGCCCTGCGTGATCTCCAGGCAGCTGCGGGTCTCCCACGGCTGCGTCTCCAAGATCCTCTG
The DNA here is from genome assembly GCF_000455745.1 of Alligator sinensis. Lineage (NCBI taxonomy): Eukaryota > Metazoa > Chordata > Crocodylia > Alligatoridae > Alligator > Alligator sinensis. Next base: position 154,567 of record NW_005842507.1, read on the forward strand.
CAGGTATCAGGAGACGGGCTCCATCCGTCCCGGAGCCATCGGAGGGAGCAAGCCCAGGGTGAGTGCAAAGCAAGCAAGGAGGCCCAGCTGCCCCCCGGGTCCTGCCCCTGGCTGGAGTCCATGGCAGCAGGATCGGTCTCTGCCCAGCCCCATGCCCCTCTCCAATGCAAGATGCGCATCTCCGGCCCCTTTGCCCCGCGCCTCCCCGCTTAAAACGCACCCTTCCCCCCGCCACAATGAATATGCAAGGGCAAGAGGGGCTGGAATAAAGCAATTTGAAGAAGCCAAGGAGTAGAAAAGCCGGTGCCGAGCTGAAGGCTGGGAATAACTGAGCCCGATGTTCCCATGTGCAACAAGTGGTGCCCATTGAAGCATTTGCTTCGCTTCCCTGCCTGTTTGGGGAGGGAGGATCATGTCCCTCTGAAAGACACCCCAATCCTCCCCTTAAAGACTGCAATCCGGGGCGAGCCAGTGGTGCCAGCTGTGCCAGCCCCGCTGCGCAGGGCGCAGTGGCCCCCTGGTTGGACCCGGGTGGTGATGGGGGAAGCCTCCGTGTCTTCTTTAAATTAAAAGTGATTTCTCTCCCCGTGTCTGCCCTCCCGTCCCCTCCTTGCCCCGCACACCCCGGCCTGCATTGCTCACAAAAGCAGGTCGCCACTCCCGACGTGGAGAAGAAAATCGAGGAATACAAGCGGGAGAACCCGGGCATGTTCAGCTGGGAGATCCGAGACCGGCTCCTGAAGGACGGGCACTGCGACAGGAGCACGGTCCCCTCAGGTGAGAAGGCAGCTTGGCCAGCAGCCGGGGTCCCGGGAGCCCACACGGGGCTGGGGGCTGCAAACTCGCCCCCCACCCCTCTCAAGCTGCCAGCCCAAGCTGGCTGGAAACTCGCTTTAAAGGGGTGGACTAAGCCAGTGTGGACAAGAGGAGCCAGGGAGCAGGACTAAGACCCCCCCTACACACACACACACACACACTCCCTCAAAGTGGAAGAGAGGGTTAAGACCACCCCCCTTCCTTACATACACTCCCCAACAGCAGCAGGGGGTTGCAATCGGTCCCTATGGGCAGGATCCGGGTTGCCCAGGGGATGTTTGGTCCCGCTGCTGGGGGAGGAGTGTGGGGTAGGCAGGGATCCCTCACATGAGCTGGGGGTATTTGCATGGCTGTCCCCGGGCAGGTTTCCTTTCCCGGGACACGAGTGTGAGACCTGCTTCCTCTGGGCTCGGGGCTGGCCTTGGCTACACAGGCGAGTGTGAGCTGGAGTCTGCACGTGGGAAAGAAGGCAAAAAAGGTGCCGGGGATGAGAGTGGGACAGCGTCTACACGTGTCCACCCCCACCATCCACCCTACACTGTAATGTGAACATATATCCATGTATCATGTCCTGTGGCTATACAGTGCATTCCTGTACCCACTTGTGTGTGCACACCCTGCAACTATACCCACACACAGACATGCATGGATGTATATTAGTGCAGACACACTTATGCACAAAATATATGTGCATAAATGGGTATATGTGCACACATATGTATGTATATTTGTGTACACACATACTTATGCACAAATATATGTGTGCATAGGTGTGCACATGTGTGTGCACAAATGTATGTATATTTGTATACATACACTTATGTACAAATATATATGTGTGCGTAGGTGTGTGCACACATATGTAGGTGTATGTGTGTACACAGTGCACACACACTTATGCACATATATGTGTGTGTAAGTGTGTATATGTGTGTGCATGCATATGTAGGTATATTTGTGTACACAGCACACACACATGCACATATATGTGTGCATAAGCATGTATATGTGTGTACATATGTAGGTATATTTGTGTACACACACTTGTTCACAAATATGTGTGCGCATCAATGTGTATATGTGTGTGTCCATATACTTGCACACCACTATAGTACACAAACATACAGCAGTATGTTTGTACCTGTGAT
>NW_005842507.1:156561-158897 GCF_000455745.1 Alligator sinensis
GCGTGTGTATGCAGCAATGTGTGTGACAGGGGTCTGTTGTCAGTGCTAAGAGTGCAGTGTGCGAGGGAGTCAAAGCCGGTAAATTGGGGTGCCCAGATTTGCCTGCAGACGTATGACCCGTGTGATGGTGCATGTGTGTGCACGACCTGAGGACAAATCAGTGAGTGAGTGACCTCGTGGCTGTGTACATTCCTGAGCTGGCCTGCGCCCCTTCGGCCCCCATGCATATCTGCGCGTATATTTCGAGTTATGTTGCCTCTATGTGTGTGTGTGTTTGTGTTTTGTCAGTGCGTGTTTGTGGGCAAGTTTGCAAGTCTTGCCTGTGTCTGTCTGAGGTTGTACAGGTGGCTAGTAGTGTGCCCCTCTGCTTACCAATCCCCCTCCCGTGCTCTGCTCTGCCACCAACGTGTGTTCAGCGCGTGTTAGTTTGTGAGTGTGTCCTTGGTGCACTCCCGTGGGGGGAGGCTGGTGCGGGCTGTTTTGTGTCTCTCTCTCGCTCCTGCCTGCGCTTAGCCTCGCATCTGTGCCTTCCACTTTGATGCGCTCCTATTTTGCTGCGGGGATCGTGCTCCACTGGTGTGGTTGTGCCCCGAGCTCGTGTGCTCAGCTGCTCTGTGTGTGTGTGCCTTTTGCTAGGGAGTCGGCTTGTTGCTCTGTGTGTGTGTGTGTGTGTGTGTGTGTGTGTGTGTCCCTCTGCACCCCCCCCCAATGATTTCTGCTCCCAACTTTTCCCGGCAGAGGCTATTGGACCCTCTGCCTGCTCCCAGCCGCTTTCCAAACCAGCTTATACTTGCTCTTTTGTCTTTGACTGTCTGAGGTTTAGTGAGTTCGATTAGCCGGGTGCTACGAATCAAATTCGGGAAGAAAGAGGAAGAGGAGGATTGCGACAAGAAGGAGGAAGACGGCGAGAAGAAGGCGAAGCACAGCATCGACGGCATCCTGGGAGACAAAGGTAACTGCCCGGCGGTCACCTGCGGGGCCCGGGCCTCTTGGCCGAGCAGCCAGGGGCAAAACCCTCCCGAGCCCCCGGATCCAAGCCAGTGAATAAGCATGTGCCCCCCACCCTCCCGCCGGCATGCCAGGAGGCCAGGGCCGGCCTGCGAGATGCACGTCTGGACTGGACTTGCCCCCCTCCCTCCCTCCCTTGTCCATCCAGAGTCCCATCTCCCCAATTAAAAGCAGGGATAAACGAGGACAATCTGTCCCCAGAGGATCTTGATTGGCCCTTGATCTAGGAGACACATGGAGAAAGAGAGGCGTTAATGACATGATCTATTGCTGGGCACTTGGGGTGTGGCGGGGCTGCAAACCCATCTGAGCCCGCAGCCTTGGGCTTTTGCCTTGCCATCCGTCCGGATCAATTTATTTCTAGAGAGGCTGAGCCCGGGTGGGGGAGAGAGGGGGGCAGACCCCAGGCTCCTAAATGAATTTGTTAAACAGATTTTTTCTCCTGCTATCTAAGTGGTCCCCTGAAACTCTGCCTGACAGCTGACCGATTTGGGCAATCAATATCAATTAGAGAGGCCGGGCGATGCGGTGCTGGCGGGCACCAGCCAAGGCACCGGCGCTGCCTAGAGAAAAAGCCCCATCTGGATGGGGAGAGGATCCGTCCCTTGGAAAAGAGAAAGAGACCAGTCCCTGCTGCCCTGGGGGGGCGGGCGAGGTGGAGGAGCAAACTCCCGTGAACACAGCCGGGGAGATCTGTACCAAGGGGGGCGGTTTGCAAGAACGAAGCGCTTCGTAGTCGCGGTTTCCCAAAGGTGCCGGGGAAGGGGGAAGAAGTGCATAGGGGGGGTGGGAGCATGAAAGAGGCTCCAAAATGAACAGCCTGCCTCAAGTCTGGAGCCGGGATGAGCTGGGAAAAGTCCCACCCTAACATTTCCCGTTGCTGGATCGCGCTGCAGTTTCATGGGGCTTTTGATTTTGCAGGGGGGAGGACTTGGGGTGCTTTAAAATGGGACGTGCAGGAGGGGAAACCAATGCGGGGGTCGGGGAGGGGTCTCAGGCAAGTGCTGGGGAAGGCGGCACGGCAGGAGAAGCGCTGGGTTGGAGGCGGGGGAGCTTTTTCCCACGGGGGAAAGTTTGCAGCCGGGGCCAAAAAGCGGGGTCTGGGTTTGCCCTGATGGGCTGTCCTGGGCCCGGCGCGGGGAGCTCACGGGTCCCTCCCGGGTTTGCAAGGAGCGGAGCTCCCCGCACCCTGCAGGCGGATGCCGCTTGCGAAGTTTCTCGCCGGCTGCAAAGTCCCCCGTCCCCCTCCCCGGTTGGAGACAGCATTGAAGGGCGCTGGGTCCGCTGGGACGGGAGAGGGACCCGTCTCCCCTGTCACAAGCCACCCC
>NW_005842507.1:158928-159499 GCF_000455745.1 Alligator sinensis
CCCCCCCCTTGCAAAGGAAGGTGCACAAAAGCGAGGTCCTTCGCGGATCCCATCTCCCCCTTTTCTCCAACCTTGAAGATGAACTTCACTTACAAAGACCTCCGAGTCTATTGAAGCTTTATAAGCAAAAGATTCCTGGCTACAAAAGCAAACAGTTCAAGGGGGGGGGAGAAGAAGAAGAAAAAAAAATCCGAGGCTGCCTTAAAAAAATGGAGTAAAGGGTTGGGGGGGAAGGGGTGGGGGTTGTCTATTCTCATTCAAAATTCTGCAGAGGGGAGAAAAACTTAGGACAAAGGGCCAAGGAAAGGAAGAAAGGGAGATAAATTATTCAAAACTCCCTGCTGTTAGATAGTTTTGTAATATTATAGCACCGTCTGTTGGAAAAAGGCGAGCCGTTGGACGTGGCAAAATGTTTCTTGTGATTTGGAAATGGGCAATGCGCGCTGGGAAATCAGCTCCATTGTGTTTTTTCCCCCTCCGCGATCATTTCTTTCTTTTTTTCTTTTTTTTTTAAAGAAAAGTTTGATTTTATTTCGCGCCCGTCGCTTTGAGAAAAAAAAAAGCGGGGGGG
>NW_005842507.1:159530-162408 GCF_000455745.1 Alligator sinensis
GGGGGGGCGGTGGCTGGAGAAATCATGTTTTCCCTGCTCCTCCCCATCGAAAATAAATTAGGGATAAAGGAGGAAAGCGCTCCGGGAGTTTTGCTCGGTGATGATATGCGATCAACAAGCTGAAAAAAAACGGTTGGGGTTTTGGGGGGGGGGGGTTTTGGGGGTTTTTTTGTTTTGTTTTATTTTGTTTTTGTGTGTGGTTACTTCGCCGATCAAACCGTTTCCCCCGATGTCTGCAGGAAAATATAGGAATCGAGAGCGATTTTAAACCAGAATCGGGAAACTTTTCTCACCCGCCCCTGAAACAAATCCACTTTCTGTCCTGCTAATTCTTGCTCTTCTTTCCCTCCTTGCTTACAACCCATCTTTGGGATGTAGGGGTGGGGGGTTTCCACCCCTCGTGCCTCCGACTCTGGCTTGGCAGACAGAAAAATAGATGGAGCTTAATAAAAAAAAAAGAGATTATAGCAGCGAAAATATTGAATTGAAATGAGTTGGGGAGAAAAACTCAGGAGTCTCCGTGCCATGGGCACCTTGTTTGTTTTCAGTGGCTGATCCCAGGCAATTAGCCCGCCGGCTACAATCTCGGGGTGATTTTATGCAATTAAAAAAATCCAAGTACTATGATATTATTATTATTATTATTATTATTATTATTATTATTATTATCATTATTATTATTATTTTGGTGTCTAAGTCTGAAGAAGTTTTAATTGCCCCGCTTCAAGCAGCAAATCTTCTTGCCTGGCTCCACAAGCCCTCCAGAGCAGTTTTCCCATGTCCTGATCTCATTGTTTCCTCAGTCATCATTATTACAGTCCGGAGAGATCTCACCTCTGTTGCACCCACACTGGCACTTCTTATATCGCGATTGTGTGTGTGTGTGTGTACACATATATGCATATACATATATGCATATGCCTATATACATATACATACATACATATACACACACATATATACATACACACATACATAGTATGCACACACGCATATATATTATGTGCACACACACATATATACATACACATATATACATTATTATACACATTATATATACATTATTTATACACACACATACACACACTCCCAATCTCCGTCCGCATCCTAACCCGGTCCTGATTTTTCTGGCTGTATATTTTTAAACAGGGGGGATGTTGAAAAGAAAAAGCAGAGAGAGGAGGGAGAGGAGGGGGGAAAAAACTTTGTTTGGGGCTTTTTCCTCTTGACAAATGCCTTTGCTCTATTTGTGGGCTCTCCTCGCGGGGAGCCGGAGGAAGACAGCCCTAAGTGCTCTCTCTTTTTAAGTGTTAAAGAAAGATTCCACCCTGCGCCTGTTTCTTTCTATCATCTGCTTGGCATTTAATAATGTTAAGACTTATTAGAGCTGGTAATGAAAACTGTGGCTGTTGAATAGGCAGCTGTGTTGGAGAGGGGTGTAATAGCTCCGAGGCATGCTAAGAAATGTATTTATCCCCAATCAGTGCTCACTCTCTGAGTTCCAAGCACAAACGTTAAGTTGAAGGGTTTTAAGGCAGATTAAATTGAGCCTTTATTTCTCTGCACTTTCATCTTTAAACGGCTCACTCCAGCTAGCCCTGGGCATATATTCATGAGGCTTCACTTATTTTTTTTTATCCTTGTTAAGACCGAGTTATTATTATTTTTGTTGTTATTATTTATTATTCTTATTGCTGGGGTGTTTTGGGGGCGTCACGTGAGAGGAGGATCTCTGCTGTGAATTCTCCCACAGACTCGCCCGGCTCTGGGCAGAGGATCGGAGCGGGTGGGTGGGGAGAGGGTATTGGCCGACCCAAAAGCTAACGGGTCCTTGGGGTCTGGAGAGGATGCCTAGTGTGTAATGGGGGGGCAGGCCTCGTGCAAACTAGCAAATGGTATTAATTGCAACCAGCCGCTGGCATCTTAAAAGCTCCAAAATCGATAGAAATAGGAGGGGTGGGGGGAGAGGTCTGTTCAAGCCATTGACGAGTTAATAGTAATAGGAAGATAATCGTACAAGCAATGACCAAGTCAGATCATCAGGCAGGGGAAGTTAGTCAATTTTCCCTGTATTATAACTTAGTTATTTATCTCTCCCCCCCCCAACAAAGTATATATAGAGACATAAAGTGTAGACAAACGTATCAACACAGTGCTCGCTGTATTTATAGGACACAAATACTCTCCGCGCGTATTTATACGCTCCTATTTCTACACTTTTCCTAGTAAAAGGCACGGGGATCTCTGCGGACTATGTATTTTTAAACGCCAAACACCCCCCCGGAATTGACCAGGTTATAGTGCAGCAATGTGAGGAGATGCATCATGGTGCAGCACGTCCTATTATCCATCTCCAGGGAGGGATAGGTGCCCTTCCCAAGGGGAGAGGGTCTCCGCGTGTGCCCGTGTGCACGGATCCCGGATTTCCCCCGTGCTGTACACCCGGGCAGTTTCATGCCAAGCCCTTGTCATTGCACGGAGCTCCCTTGTCCCTGGCCCAGGATCCAGCTCCAAACGCTGGGCAAAGGGACATTCATACTGGGTCGTGCATGGGGTGGGCAGGTAGGAGAGAGAAAAAGCAGCCTCGCAAACAGGAATCCCCTCCAGAAAGGAGCCGCGCACAGGTGTGAGCAGCACCGGGGGCTTGGAGGGAGGGTGTGAACGTCTGGACACTTGCAGCTCAAGGTGGTAACAATTTAATTTGGCAGCAGCCATCGCTGCTAATGTGGCTTTCGGAGCCTCCGCGACACTGAAGGAAGCTGTTTGGATTGTGTGTACAAGGACCTGCCAAATTTAATTAGGCTCGGGGGGGAGTGAATGAACCAGGAGAAAGAAGAGGACCCCCCCCCCCCCCCCCCCCCTTTCCCCTCAACACCTT
>NW_005842507.1:162444-162823 GCF_000455745.1 Alligator sinensis
GAGATTTTTTTTACAGCACTGGGAGATGGGGGGGGGGGGGGGGGGGGTTAGGGCATCAGTCAATTTATCAGCAAACAATCTGCATTGATTTAAAACCAACAAGCGCTTTCTCTGTAAATGTATGTTTAGAAGGGAAAGGGGGGAATAGACACTTCATCAAATCAGGGGATTACGGAAGGTTGGCAATCTAATCAAACAGAGACCAGGCGGGATTTGCCAGTGTTCCGAGTTGGATCAGAGCTCATAATAGGGGGCAGGAGAAAGATAGGATGGTGTCAGGCAATTCGTTGGCTTTAGGCTCAGTTATTCTGTGCATATTTCAGCGAGAGAGAGGGAGAGAGGAGGGGGGAAAAATCAGGGAGAGAACAGGGGGGGGGGG
>NW_005842507.1:162833-166785 GCF_000455745.1 Alligator sinensis
GAGCACACACAGAGCTTACATGTCACAAAAAAAGCTGAGACAAATGAGGTACAACAATAAACACAGATAACAATTACAAAGGCAAACAGTGGCTTTCGGGAACAAGTAGCTGCAGAACCTGGTCTACATAAACAAAGTAGGCAAATGTTTGCAAGATAAACTCCTTCCTAAATCAAGTGTGACGGGAAGGAGAGAAGAGAGGAGGAGAGATAAGGTTGGAGGGGGAATAAACGAGTATAATCTAATACAAGACATTTTAAAAAACAAACTTAAGACAAGGATGCGGGGAGGGAGGTTCAATTATGCAGCAGGAAGTGGAATAATATAAGGGAGATGGTTTTGATCCAGGGTGTTTTTGGAAGGGGGAGGGTGGGGGGGGGGGCAGCAAAGGTTTTCTTATAAACCAGGAAGGGAAATATAAGGCCGATTTTAATGATCCATGGTTTGAAGGCGATAGGGTAGGGGTGGGGAGCTGCAATTACATACCAGGAAAATATATAAATCAGATATTTGTGATACCTGGGAAGAGGCAGTGCGCTCTGTTGTATCCCAGGAAGAGGAATGAGAGTGCGAGGCAGATCTGGTACTCAAGGCGGGGAGGAGGGAAAAGAGATGAAGTTATATCCCAGGAAGAATAGAAAGCAGATATTTCTGGTCCCGAGTGGGGTGTGCGAGATAGGTGCAATGAGATACCAGCGAGGGGAAGGCAAATACAAGGTAGGTATTTCTAATCCACGGGCTGGGTTGGGAAGAGATTCAATTATATGACAAGAAGGCTATAAGGCGACGAGTATTTCTGATCCGGGTACACGTGAGTGTGTGCGCTCGCAGCAAGCACGCCCCGAGACCCCAATCTCGATATTTTAAGAAATAGTTTGCGGGGAGGGGATGGGAGGGGTGGTGATGGGGGCTTCTCGTGTATATAGATCTCCCTAAATGAGAATTGTAAATAAGAGAGGGAGACGTGTCTGCAGTGTGGTTAAAGGAATTAGATATTTACCAGTTTGAAATAAGCCTGGCTATGAAAAGGGAGAGAGAGGGAGAGACAGTGAAAAGATGAGACGGGAGAACACTTCAAACGAATCCATCAGCTGGAGTGGCGAAGGGGAGATTTGGAGACAGTATTGGGAAGTTATTTAGATATTAATAACATATTTTCCTGAGGCGTCAGGACTGCCTCCATACGCACTTTTTTCTCGCAGCTATTTGGCTGGGTGAAATATGGGAGACCCAAATGTTGGGAAGAGATAACACAATCAGCCTAGCCCTGGTCCTGTGACTGCATCATAGCATTAAACCCGGATTAACCTCCCCTTTCTCCCCCCCTTCCAACCCACCCCCCCGAAGCTTTCCAAATTTTTCAGTGGAATTTACATGGCAGGATTTTAAAGCATATATAGCACTAGCCTTAAAGCGGTAAGGCACTTCAGGGTGAGGGGCTAGCCTCCTAAAAATCACCTTGGTTGCCCGAGAAATAAGCGAACAAGGGCCCCTCCTCAAACCTGAGCGGTTGAGATGCTACAGGCAGACACGCTAGTCTTTAAAAACAATAAAAAATAAAAGCTTATTACAATTAATCGCCCCCCCCCCTTTCCCCAAATTTTGCTTTGTCATTTAATCTCAACTGCAGGACGATCTGAAGCTCTTTTTTTTTTCTTTCTTTTTTTTGGGGGGGGGGCGGGGGAAGCCAAAGCTATCAGCTGTTCCCAGATCTGAGCAGCCCCAGAGGTAGCTGAGCCATGGAGGTGGGTGCTGGGGAGGGTCTCACATTGACCAGGAAAGGGGGCTCTTCCCAAATTGAGTCGGAGACTGTCACCCAGAGCCCAGGGCAAAGCTTGATTTCCCCCCCGGGAGCTTTTCCTTATTAAATAATATTTCTTATTTGATTGCAATGGCTGCAAGTCTAAAGGGGCTTGCCAGCCAGCAGCGTCTGCCTCCTCTGGGTGCACCGTGCACGGGTCCAGGGGCGGGGAGGGATCGCTCCAGCCCCTTGGAGGTTGCACTTCTGTGCTGCACTTGGCATGATCCCGCCACAAAAGAAATTAGATGTCAGCTCATGCCTGTTTATAAAGACATTTGTCATCCGGAGTTGAGGAGAAGTGAGGGTGGGTGGGGGGAGAGAGAGAAAGAGAGAGCACCTAGGAGGACCACGGGTTGAAAAAGGAAGGTGCAATGATCGCATCTCTGGGGGATCCGGGGATGACCCTCTGCATCTCGGGAGCCCTTGGAGATGTCAAGAGGGAGAGAAAGCATCTGAGCTCGTTGGGGAGAGTGAAAAGGGAGGGTGGGGGGAAGAAAAGAAAGAAAAAGTAGGTGAGGAAAAGTAGAGGCAGCTTGAGGAAATTGAGAAGCTTATAGTCTTTGATCCTTGGATGCTTTTCCTTATCAGAAACATTTGTGGTGACACCGGTACAAAGGAAGTTCATCATATTACAGACTGCTAGGGCTGCTTTCAGGAATCACTGTCTATTAATTAGCAGGCGCTCTGTCTTGTGGGACATACTAGATCTGAGGCTACATATTACTTGCTTGGATGGCTCTGGGTCCTGCGATGAATTGTTGAAAAGGGCCATTTCTGGTGATAGGCTCTGCAGGGAGAGTCGCTGCAGCCAGAGGAGCTCGTCGGGTGTGCGTGGAGGGGAGATCTTTGCTCATTCATAAAATACATCTAGGAAAAGGGGGGTGGGAATTTTTGCTCATTCATAAAATATCTGTCCGGGGGGAGACATCTGTGTTCATACAGCGTGTGTGTGTGTGTGTGTTGTGTGGTTATAACGGGCACGAGCCAGTGCAGCCGGGTCTGCTCTGCCCACTCCCGGCATCGGCTGCACTTGTTTTGCATGGTTAGAAAAGAAAGTGCTTTCAAAGAAATGCACATCCTTAGTTGCTTCTTCCTTTATGAGAGGATGGTAACTCATTGGGGAGGGGATCACGTTAGAGAGGGAAAGCCCCCCCCCCCCTCTTTTTAAAACATAAAGCCTCTCCAGGAAAAGGATAGGAAATCTGGCAATATTTTCCCACCACCCTCTGCAGCTACACCTGCTGCAGACACGGGAGCTCCTTGGGGTTAGGAGCAAGGGAATCTCCCCCTACCCCTCCAAAAACAGCCCTAGCCCTATAAGGGTGTATTCAACCCAGCTACTCCGGACAAAATCTTGGAGCAAAGCTTGTATGAGCAGGGCTGTCCGGTGGGGAGAGAAAAACCTGCACCTGTATTAAGGTGGGGGTGCTGGGTGCTGGTTTTCGGGCTCTGGGAGCAATCTGCTGCCATGTGCAGGGATGGGAGAGCCAACTATTTTTACACACCCGCTCCTCTTTCAAGCGCACTGTCCCCTGCCCCCAGGCGCTGTTCAAGGAGAGGAAGCCCTGCTTGGTTTTCACTCTTCTCTGATTTTTTTTTTCTTCCCCTTTTGGTGGTTGTTGTGGTCCTTGCTGTTTCTAAAATTGGAAGGAAGCACTTTGCCTGACCCTGGAGGAGCACTGAGGGCAGGGCTGTTTTTTGCAAGGGTCCTTTCTCGGTTTAGGTACAGAAGCTGGGGGGGGGAGGAGGACACTTTAGAGACACTTTAGAGTCTTTTAGCCTTCACTGGCTTCTTTGTCCGGAGACCCTAAAGATCGCAGATCAAAGTGACCTGGTGGCTTCTTTAAAACAAGAAGAGAAAGGGGAGGAGGGGAGGAGAAATTAGTTATGAAACTCTTGTCTCTGGGCTCTGCGCTTCTCCGGGATGACCCTGGAGAGCTGGGCAAGGGGCTGCTTATTTTTTTGGCAGAGGTGCTGGACTTCTCTGCAGTCCTGGATGCTCGGGGATGTTGAAGCCCCCCAAGAGCAGGGCTGGTTTTTGCTTCTGTCCTAGGGCAAAGGCAGTTTCTCCTCCCGGTTGGCGTGGGGGTGGGTTTGGAGCTGATTTTCTATCTCTTCTACCCCCCCCCCCCCCCCCCACCCCCCCTTTTC
>NW_005842507.1:166795-170017 GCF_000455745.1 Alligator sinensis
CCTTTGCTAATTGTCATCATGCCTAAGTGGTGGAAATGGGAAATGAGGTCCGATGTTTAATCATGCTAATCAATTCCGCTCCCAGACTTCTCCCTAAATTGCGTGTTACCAGAACGCCTTTTAATCATGCGTTTGTCTCAATCCCCGGGTGCCCGCGCCTGCAAAAACCTCGGCTCAAAAAAAAAAATAGAGAATAAGGAATAAAATACACCTCTTTTTTACCATGATTTTGCTATTCTCCAGCGAAGAGCTAGGCAACGAAATGGGGAGAAGCGCTTCCCCCGACCTGCCGCAATTTTCATTGGAGTGAGAGAGAAAAATCAGAATATTATTGTAATTTTTTGGGGGGGTGGGGGTGTTTTTAGTCTATGGGGATGACTCGATTTGCATATGTATTGGGAATTAAAGGAGGAAGAGAGCTGAATCAACAAGATGATGAAGGCGAGGGATCGGGGCAACTTTTTTCCCGCAAGTAGTGGGGGGAAAATTTGGATTCATTTCTTTTTTTTTTTCCCCCTTTTTTCCTTCTTCTTTTGTTTTCTTTAAGGCTTGCTTAAAACAGATCCAAAAGGAAAGCTCCTGCCTGGGTCTGAAAGAGCAATTTTAATTTGATCTTTTTTTGCAACTTTTTGAAAGGGGGGGGGAGGAAATCACTTTTTTTGTTGTAAGGGAGAGAGAAATGAGGCGCTGGACGGAGACCCGAGCCGATCCCCTCCCTTATCACGATTATGAAAGATAAAATTGTTGACAGCACAAATTATTTTCTATTTACCGACGCTTTTAAAAGAGAGGGCGAATCCACAAAGGACAGCTCGATGTCAGGAGATCCTCATGTTTAAATGCGATACAATTGTTTCCAACACATTTGATTGCCAGAAAAGAGAGAAAAGAAGCGTTGACATGAATAGGAATTTGGGGAGGGGGGGAATTAATAGCTCGCAACCTTTGTATATTGGAAATTGCCCAGCCTAAGAGTCGGTGCCCTGATTGAAGCGGGAGCCTAAAGTTGAAGCTGCCAGTGAAAGGAGAGCCGGCGATTTATTTTATTTTTTTTTAAATCCGATCCTTTTGCTAAAATGCTGGCATTTTGTCGTTGCAGTGGTTATTTCCGTGTAAAAAGTAGTGCTTTTTAACTCTTTCAAACGAGACGCGATGATTGTTTGATGCTAAAGAGGAGCAAATTGAGCTATTTGAAGCTATTTTTTTCTGGGTTTTTTTTTTTCTTCCCCTAGAATGTGAATATTTGGTTTGTACCTTGTTGCTCTGTTGCTTTTTCCTGGAGTTTTCCCCTTAATCTCATTCCAACCACAAACCCTCCCCTCTCTCTCTCTCTCTCCACCCCCCCCCCCCTTTTTTTTTTTTTTTTGCAAGGAGCTGAATATCCTCGCAGCGGGTAGGCAGCTATTTCCATCCCTCGCACTTCAGTAAAGAGAGCAGAAAACTTTTTAAAAAATTAAATTGTTTCTCTTTTTAAAAAAAAAAAAAAACAACCAAAAACACTTTTTTTCATCCTCTGTGTCTTTAGGAGGAAGGGGGAAAATATGCATAGAAATGGGTGAGAACTTGCAAGATCAAAATGCAACTCAAGAAAGAAATAGCTCCAAACTGTTACATGGGAGTGATAATTTTCTTTTCTTTTTGTTGGGGGGGGGGTGGCATTGTTAGCCTCTCCATGCTACTGAAGGGAAAATGCTTGAAGGTTAGCATGAATGATCATCCCCATTTAGGCTGGGCTGCAGGGTCTCAGCACATCTCTGTCAGGAGGAGGGGAGGGGGTTTCTAACGCTCTCCTTTAGCCATTGCTGGCGATTTGAGGCAAAGCCCCGAAATCTGGGGAAGTTCAGAATTTGTTTGCCAAGAGTCAAGTGTTTCCCCCCCTGCGGAGGCCTGAATCTCCCAGTCAAAACAGATCAGGCAGCTAAGCATGCGGGAGAGGAAATATTTAGATTGTAATTTAAAGAAGGGGAAAGAAAAGAAAGAAAGAAAGGAAGGGGAGGGAAAAAAAAAAGCCAGGTTCAAACAGCCCGGGAAGGAGAGAAAGTTGAAACATCTCCTGCTACCAGAAACGAGCCGGGCGCTGCTGTGACTTTATGACTCTCCTTCCATTTTAAACTTCATACAAGGCTGAATTTGATCTTTTTTTTTTTAGCTCTTTTTCTCCCCCCTCGCCGCCTATTCTGAGGTTTTGTTGTGTTTTGTTGTTTTTTTTTCTCTTTCTCTCTCTCCCTCTCTTTTCTCCCCTTCACCTCCCTTTTTTTTTGTGTCCTCCTTTCATTTGAAGTGAGGCCTTTACAGCTTGCTACACTCTCTGAGTGCATCAATGGGCACTTTAGAAATACAAACAACTTTAAAGATAAAGTAACCAAACCAGAATGGGACTTTCAATGGGGGAATAGTTGTTGTCCTTTACCATGGAGTGTGCAGCCGCCTCTGCCTAATCCTGCTTTCATTTTCACCGACAAATGCCAAGAATCTATATCTGTCTCCCGACCCCTCGGGAGGCTGATTACACAACAAAAGGGCACCATTATCCTCCGAAGAAAACAGGGAGGGGACACGGGGGCTCCGGGCTCGGAGGATGAGGGCATCTTCAAACTATTGACTTAGTGGATGAAGTCAAGAGCAAACACGCTGAGATCTAAAGAGGGGGGAGGGAGCTGGAGGGGGGGAGAAGCCAGTGCAGAAGCCAAGGGACGGAGCAAACGGGGCCCGAAAGCAACCCCCCGGGGGGGCAACTTTCCAAATAGCCCCCAAACCCCTTGAGCTTGGGAAGCCGGCCCCGCGTGCAGCCGGCTCGGGGGGAGGATTGCAAGGGGAGGCATGGTGCCAGCTCCCCCCGCTGCTGCCGGGGACCCCGACCCCGGTGCGTGGCCGCGGGTCTCGGGTGGGCAAGCCACCGCCGGGATAATGGGAGCGGATGGGGAGTGACTCCGGTTTGCACGAGGTTTGGAGCTGGGAATGAGAGGGGGGCAGGCACCGCTGCCACCCATTGCTCCGCGGGGATTTCGGCCACATCTGCCGGGTCCCTGCCACCCCTCGGGCAGAGGAGGCTGCGATCAAGCCAGCAGAGGGGTCCCCGGGGTGCCAGCCCCTCCAGGAGAGCCGCTGGCACGGGGAAAGCCACTTTTAGCAGAATTAACGTTGAGGGGAGGCGGGGAAGAGATTTCAGAGCCGGGCAAATCACAACCTGGAGGCTCTGAGCTAAGAGCAGGGAGGGAAAGA
>NW_005842507.1:170048-173229 GCF_000455745.1 Alligator sinensis
GGCCTCATCCTCAGCTCCCCTCGGTCTGTCTGCACCCCAGGCACCAAGGGCTGGGGAGCAGGGGGAGATCCAGACCACAAGCCTGGCTTCTTTTTATTTTCCCAGCTTCATTTGCAAAAGTCTTAAAAGGAGGGGGGGGGGCGGGGAAGGAGCCTTGCAGATGTGCTGAGCTGGATCCCTCTGCAACATGGGGAGGGAGCCCATCACCCTGGGGTGTAGCTTGCTCTTTCCAGCTCAGGGTGGCAGCTTCAGAACTGGCTTTGAAAGGGGGTGGTACTCTTTTCCTGTCCCCCTGCACTGGGCACAACCACCCTTTTCACTGGGACTTTGTGCATTGAGCACCCAAACGGGCCGCCAACCTGCTGGGCTCCTAGCTGGGGGTGAGGGGCCAGGGTTTGCAATTCCTGGGTACAGCACCCATCCCAGCTGGCCTGATTCTGACTGTACAGCACCCATCAGAGATGGCCTGATCCTGACTGGGAGCTATCAGCTACAAAAAGAAAAACAAGGAGGGAGTACAAAGTAGTCTGACTCCTGGCCTGCCGAGCTTATTGACTGGATAGGTCTCTCTCCAACTTTTAACTCCTGATCAGCCCTAGAGAAATGCCTGGGTCCAGATCTCCAGCAGGAAGGGACAGTGCGAGGCTTGGCAGGGAATGCAAAAAAAGCATGTATTAAAAATTCTCCCAGGCTGAGCCGTACCATCAAGATCTGTTTGTGTTTCCCTGGGTCCCAGTAGGCCACAAACCCATCCTCCCTCATTTATTTTCAGAGCAGGGCCTCGCTAGCATCCCAGAGAAGTAAACTGCTATTTTTAACCAGGGGTTTAAAGCTTAATTAAAAGCCCCTAAACTGATTGTTTTGAAAATTGATTTAGAAGAATTGCCCCTGGGCTGAGACACTATCTCCGCCAAGTCCTAGTCCCAGAGCTGGCGCGGGTCTCCAAGCTGTTAACCCTGGCGAGGCAGGGCTCTTGGGGTAGGGGTGACATATGGGGTCCTTGCCACCCTCTGCAAATAAAAGTGCCTTTGTTGGCCCTGGCTACTGACTTGGTTGCGTGGCTCTGGGCTGGTTTCCTGGAGTTTAGGAGACTTAATTCAATTAAATGCATCTCTAAGATGCTTGTAACGCTGGGATGAGAGCTGCTGCCTTCAGATAAAGAGGAAAGTCAGGCTCTGTACAGGCCCGATGCAAAGCAATCCCTGCCGTGCCCTCCTCTCCTGGGCACCAACGGGGGCAAAGTCAAATGCAGTCCTTTGGGGGTCTCCCTCCACTGCCCAAAATGCAAGACCAGGCAGGATTTGCCAAAGGTCATGCCCGGAGGCCTGAATCTTCCCCAGCCACTGGTTATCTTGGATGGGGAGCGTGTCACATTTGGGGAGGCCATCAGCCACCCTTGCCTGGAAGCCAGACTTCCACCAGAGAGGAGGTGCAAGTCGTTTGAACAGCTTACATTCATCCCACCCCCCTTTCCTCTTTCATCCCCATCTAACCTGCCTCTCCAGCCACCTGGACATAGCAGAGATGACCCAAGAGGCTTCAGAGTTTAGTGTTGCTTTAATTATCTTCAATTGCTTCCTTCGGAGACCTTGGCAAAGGAGAAGGGGTGGGGTGGGGAGGAGGGAGTGGGCTTTTTACCTGCTCAAATGAAAGTTTGTTTGAAGAGGGAGCAAAAGGGAAGTGGTATTTCAGAGCCATAATTAGATGTAAACAAGAATAGAGACAGGGCTGCATGGTCAGACAACTTGATTGTTAAGGGATTAACACCTAAGTAAACCAATAAAGGCTCCGCAGCGCTGGTAACACGGCTGCAGGCCAGATACAATCTGTGTCAGACTATCAAGGGCTAATGGGTTTCCCCCCTTCAGAGCTCGAGCAACATATTAATAAATACCAGAGAAACTCTGGGTCAGTTCCCAGCCGGGCACATGGGCCTGGACAGCCATCCCAAGCCCCAAGGGTGCCAGTTGAGGAGCCCAATTTGGGGGGGGGGGTCCTTCCTGCATTTGACCTGCATCCATGCAGATGCTCTTCAGGTGCATCAGGAGAGGCTGAGCGTTTCTTTTTTGGGGGGGAGACAAAGGTAGAAACCCAGGAGGGTGCAGGAGGCAATGTGCACACGTGTGTCTAGGCCATGCATATGCACCAGGCCTTTGTGTGCCTGGTTTCAAGGGGCAGCCCCCTACCCCTCCTGCCCTCCACTGCCCCCAGCATGGAAACTCCCCCCCTGACCTCTCTCTCTCTCCCCAGGTTCCTTTTTAAACCGTGCTTTGGGTTAAACCGCTTTTAATTCCCGGTTTGGCCTGACTTCCAGGGGAGAGGAGGAGGAGGAGGGAAGGGGAGTTTAACCTTTCAAAAATCGGGGCTGGGGACCCGTGAGCCTAATTTCCACGGCTTTCTGCGGGGGGACGGGGGATTGCGAGGTACCTGCGAAGCTCAGAGTCAAACTGAGTTCAATAAGTTGGTTTTGTTTGCTGCCCCCGCGCTTCCCGGGGGCTCCGCAGCTCGCTTCATATTGGAGCGCTCTAGGGTGTGGGCATTTCTTCCCTCTTGATTGCAAATCGCCGAAAGATTAGCACCAGCAGCTGTTTGGAGGGGAACAATGGAGAGACCTAGGAAGTGGAGAAATTGGAAAGGGGGGGAAGGGAGAGGGATGGAGAAGCCCCTTCGAGCCGGCCCGGCTCAGAGTTCACCGAGTCAGACTGCGTGACTTAGCACGACCTTCACCCCCGGCGCCCGGGGCTGCTGCCTCCTAGCAAGGGGCTGGAGGGGGAGATTAAAAAAAGAGAGGAAAAAAAGGGTTTGGATGTAATCCCCACTAGCACCGAGACTACCCGGGTTTCGTACCCGCTGCTCCCGGCCGCGGAGCAGACCTCGCAGCGCTTTACCCCCAGCACCAACCGGCGGGACCCGATCCTTGCACCCAGGGGGGCTCCTCCCGCTGATGGGAGGGATGGAGATCTCCGGACAGGTCCAGGGGCCCGATCCCGGCCCCTTTGCAGCATCCCATCCCCATCCCTCCAGTGCATCTGTTGAGGTGTTTTTGCAAACAAACTCATTAAACTTGTCAACGCGCATTAGGGCTGAGCCGGGGCCGCTGGGGAGAGCCCCTGCCTCCGGGAAGGGAGCTGGGCTCAGCTCCAGGGAGGGGAAGGAGAAGCCCCCCGGGACCCCCAGCCCC
>NW_005842507.1:173245-224989 GCF_000455745.1 Alligator sinensis
GGCCCGGCGGGGGTCCCCCGGGGGGGAGCCGCTCCCCGGCCCCGGAGAGGCGCTGGGAGCCGGGAGAGATCGTCTCCATGCGGCCGCTTGAATGCAGCCCGCCTGCAGCAGAGGGAAGGAGGAGGCTGTGATTGTTAAACGTTGCATATTTCCCTGTCTCTCTCAACGTTTTGGGGATGCTTTGGGATTTTTTTTCCTTTCCAAGAAGGGGTTTGAATGCTTTTTCAAGCCTCTTTTCCCTTTCTAGCAAAATGCACTCACCCTTAATATATCATTTATATATATATATATATAAGACTTCCACTGATATATATCATTTATATATATATAAAAGACTTCCACCGATTTATATATATATATATATATATAAGAAACCCCGTGCCCTTCTGTTCTTCCCCTCCCTGAGAATGAGAGCATCAGCTATTCAAGCGTATTGATGAACTCCCCCAAAAAGTTTATTAAGAGAAGCGAAAACAAAAGGACTAAAGGCTGCAGGCAACTGGACAGCCAGTTTATAAACTAGGGTCCCATTGTCCCTTGAAGGCAGATGCATGAATACCTCTCAATGGGTTCCTTTGCAGTGACAAGATCAAGCCAGACAACAGCATGTTAAAAGGAAGGAGTGCTGTTTCTCTTTTTCCAACCGAAAGGTCTGTTCCCCCTACTTCTCCTGCATTAATGTACATCTGCAGGGGGAGGAATAAATAGCTGCTTAGGATTTTGTATGTCCGTTGTTTTTTTTTTTTCTTCTTCTTCTTTCCACCCTGACCCAATGTGCTGCTGCTTTGCACCATATGCTACAGATCAGCCCCCCAAACCTCTGCCAGCCAGTCGGCTGAAATGATGGCCAGAAGCAGCAAAGTTTTTTTGTTGTTGCTGTTAAAATGGCGATTTAGGGCCTGCTTGTTTAAGGGTCCTTTTGGGGTTATGTTTCCCTTGAGAAATTAAATAATAGGGTTGTTTTTGGTTTGGGGGTTTTGGTTTTTTGGTTTAGGGTTTTTTTTAAGCTGATATTTGATTTTTTGGGAAATACTGTGTGCATTGGAAAGAGGGGCAGAGGGGAGCAGTAATTGTAGAAATGGTTTTAAAATCACTGCCTGGTGCATCCTTTTCCCAGGGCAGAGATGATTCAAGCCAACCGGCTATTTGGGGCAAAGAAAGGAGGCTGGGGGGAGAGGGAGACGTGGAGTAAGAATGTGGCAGGAAAGAAATAGGGCAGCAGGACAGCTATCACATCAGGGTCAGAAGGAATAGTACAGGGGCTTTAACATCACAGATCCAGAGAAGTTGCCTCATCCCATGTGCAACTGCATCAAAACAGGTTTGGGGGCTTCCCACGGTATTGAACTATTAAGCAACAGCACTGTACCAGACCCAGATTTTAGACCACCATCCCTCTTTCAGCAGGAGAAATGCCGAGGGTGAAAGCCAGGCCCCTCGTGAAGTTAAGGGATAGTTTTGGCATTGACTTCAGTACAGCTAGGCTTTCACCCAGGGTCGGCTGCTGCTGCTTCCACTAGTGTGTCCACGTCTCTGGGAAAATGAATTGTTCCCAATTTCTAATGCTGGATCTAAGAAGAGAATCGGGTTCAGAGAGTGGCCAGGCAAATTCAGAGGAGGAGAGGAGTGGTATTTTGGTAGCATGATTTTAATATCAGCATTGAATCGCTTCTTACACACTTTATAACTCCTGTCTCTTTTTTAAATCTCGTTGACCTGTGCGTATTCCTGCATTTTCCCCTCGAGCCTTTCCACACACTCCCCTGTCTCTCCTGCTGGCTTAGCTTAGGTTAAATTTTAAAAGTGTGTGTGTGGGGAGGGGGGGGGGGTAGTGTGCTAATAATTTAGCATTTACATTTTATGGCATTTCAGCCTTTATGATGCTAAGGGATTGAAGCTCCTGCACGGCAGAAACACTGTGAGAAGAGTAGATCTTGTAATACTTTAGCCCTCAAAATAGCTTATAACAAAGAATAGCCCATGAGAGATTTCAGGTTGCCAGAAAGCCATCATTTTTTTGTCTTTAGATCTCCAGTCTGAACTAAAGACTTCATTTATTGTTTAAGTTCTCCCAAGTTTCCTTTGTTAATCTGAAGGGTCGCCATGATCCCCAACCGCATGCCTCACAGATAGGCGCGGGACTAAACTCTGCTTTCGGCTCTGTCGGTGCAAATTTAGAGCAACTCCACCGGGAGCCCTGCCCGGTGGGTACTTCTTGGCCAGTAGCTGCCTGCGAGGGTGTGGAGGGGAGAAGGTCTCGCAGTGATAATTCACATGATGGATTGCTACAGTTACACTCTGGTGATCGCTAGGCCATATGCCTGTTTACACAATCCTAACGAGAGACAGCTCTGAGTGCAGGGTTGGAAGGTCAACTGATGATAATAATAAAAAAAAAAAAGTAAAAAAATCACACATCCCTTTCTCCTCCTCAGTGGAACAGTTGCTATTTCATGGCTGACTAAAGTCAAACTTCCCTCAAGGGGGTTCTGTGACTTATGACCCTTGTAACCTGTACTTAGCGCTTTCAAAAGGGACAAGTACCCCTAGAGAGATGACCTGAGCAGAGACTAAATCACAAGGGCAAACTGAGGCTATAAAAAAAGCAGCGACGGGGGAAGAAAAAGAAATACTGAGTGAAAAACCAGAAGAGTTTCCCAGTTAGGGAGACGTCGGCTCAAATTAATTAGTTCAATGGTATCCGAAGAACTGAGCTCATCCCACACCCAAATGCCTAGCAGAAAGGACCAAACACTTGTATCAAGTTTATGCAGATCTCATACTATTTATGCCGCAGAACGAAGGGCCTGAATTGTTTCAGTACATCAATGTGACCTTATTCCTTGTCTCTCGGAGGAGTTAAAAGTGGAGTTGATCTTGCCCAGAGCCTGACTTGCTTTACCTCGCAGGATCAGGCCTCTATTTCCCGCAGCGTCTTGCATGCCAGCTGTAACCCCAAATGTTATATAGTGATACAATATTTGCAGAGTTAAATAACAAGGTATAAGCACAGGGACGTGCTCCTAGAAGCTACTGTGCCCGGTGCTATGTACATTGAGACAGAGGCGTTTAAAAAGCGAGGAGGAAAGAAAGGCTTTCAGCTGGGACTTGAAGCAGCCCAGTTTTGCAGCAAGCCTGCCTTTGGGAGCTGGGGGGAGGCGCATTGTGTATCGCTTTGTGGACAGATGATTTTTTGCTCCCCTGGCTGGAGGTACACTTCCCTCTGCTAAGGGTTTGGGGATGGTCAATACCTCTGACAGCAAAACCTGAGTGTAAGCCACACTTGGCAATTCAGGGATTTTCACCTTAAAACTCTTTTTGAGTTTGTGACAGGTTAAAAAAAAAAGAGGGGCACAGTCCCCCTCCACCAGCAATCCTCCCCCTCCTTCAAAACCAGCCTCTAGATATGTGCCCAATCCTGGTTGTCACTTGTATGAGTAAAGCAAGCAGAATGCAGTCTTACGCGAGAAGAAATTACAGTCTTGGCCCTGAAAACAAATACCTGCATGCTTCATTTTGCTCATTTGAAGAGCCCCATTGACTTCACTGGACACACTTGCTCGCACAACGCTCAGCACGTGCAGACGTGTTTGTAGGAGTTGGAGCCTCAGGTTCTGTTTGGAGGTTTTGCAAAGACCTTGGTATTTGTATGTGGGTTTTTCATCGGGCTCCTTGGCCTCAAGGAGCTGTGAGTTGAGCCAAAATAAGATGAAGGGCTAAAATGAAGTGAGACAGACAGATTTTGTGTAATATCTGCCCCAGAAGTCTCTACCTGAGGCATTAAAAGAGCCCTGAAAAACATAAACACAGAGACTCAAGCTCCCTTATTCACACAGGAGAGACGGGCGACCACGCCAATTAGCAGATTTCCAAACTTCCCATTTCACTGCTCACAGGATTATCACTTGTTGCCAATTCCAAACCAGCAGGTGTTTTTTAGCTATTTATGATCACTGTTATTTATACAGTGCCATTGGTGTGCCTGGCACTTTGCAGACAAATACGAACGAGAGCCAGCCTCTCCCCTGAGAAGATACCAAACTAAATTAGACTTAACACAGTGAATGCCAGTAATACCCAGTGCATGGGAGGGGGGAGAGGTTCAAACCCATGAAGACCATGCAAGCTGCAAATACAAAATCCTGCACTGTGCAATTTATTTATTTTTTTAAGTTTCTTTTTGGATCTCAAACAAATAAATAAAATCATATTAAAACATGTGGACAGCATCCAGAAGGAGTGCTGGATCAGAGCGAGTATGTTGGGCTGGCGCGCAGTTGCGCTGGTAAATGCTGTTGTTTCTACTATGTTGTTTGATTTGTTCCAGTCAAAATGGAGCCCCCTTCATGCCAGATTTTCAACAGCGTAAGAGCCTGTCCCTGCTCCAAAGAGCTTACAGTGCAAATAGGCAAGGCAGATAAAGAGTAGGAGGGCAGCCAAAGCAAAGGGACTTGCCCAAGATGATACCAAAGATCAGTAGCAGAGAGCTGGGAGGCAGACTCAGGTGTTTTTTTCGGCGGTATGACCTCAATGCACGCTCACTTATTTTCTGGCTTTAAATACTGCAGCTTTCGCACAGGCACGTCCCTCTGATGTCGGTGGACATTTTGCCCACAGATCTCAGGATTTGGCTTTTGGTTGTCATTAGTGGCTCACGTTGCCACAAAGCATTGCCTTCTCCAACGAAAGGAAGGGTACAGAAAAACCCAGCCCTGCACGCTGATTTTATACTGACTCTGTTTCTCTGGAGCATGCTCCAAGTTTCGAAAATCAAATGCCCACCCCCTAGTCGAGTCCGAAAAACCAGGTCAGCTGGGATGGAACCGGTTTTTGCTTGGGTACCACAGGGGTTGGCGTGGGGTGAGATGCAAAAGGAGAAACCCCCCCTGTGACTGTGTGGAGCAAGCCCATCCCTGCTGTAAAGCTGTATAAACTGGGCTTAAGGGTTTTTTTTTTTTCTCCTCCTCCCCCAGGAATGTTTAAATGATTTTGGATTTTAATGCAGGGCCTGGAGCTCATTCCACCGTATTCATGGCATCAAACAAGAGCCTGCTGCCCCCAGCTGGGTTCCTCGAACTTAGAAGCAAAGCTCAACTCAATATTACCTCAATTAATTAACTAAAGAGACAATGGCTTTTGAGGTCTCACCTCTGTTTCCAGGGAGGGGGGTCTTTTGGCGGAGACCTGCCATAAACTCATTCAGGGCTCCAGCAAGGAGCCGTAGGGGGAAGAGTTAAATGACACTATTTACTTGTTTACCAAGACAATTTATGTCTTATTTGGGTTTTTCCATCCCCCTTCTCTTCTGCAGCATTAAAAACTCTGTTGGGGGTGATGTATTGGGGGTGGGGGGGAAGGAGCATCAAAGCATATTCCCATCTTAAAAAATACCACTGCTTCATAGCATTCGGTATCTTAATTTTTTTTTTTTAATTTTAATTTACAGAAAAAAAAACTTTTTGAAGCTTTCCAGGTTCAATATAACAAATCTGAGCTTTGATGCTTGAAAAGGGCCCATAAAGAGCTACAGGCAACATCACAGTTAACCAAAAAAAAATTGTTTCAAGGCTCCCGTGAGCACTTGTATCTGTTCTGAATGTTGTGGATTTTATTTTTTCTTTGCAAGAGAGTAGTGAATAAATGTTCAGTGGCTTTTTCCCACTCTTGGGCCGATGCAGCCTATTTTGCAGTCAAGTAAAACCCTTCTGAAAGGGTATTATGAAATGCGATTAGCTAGAAAAGCTATCTAGGAATTTGTCTGGCCCTTGTCCCCATGGCATCTGAGCACCTTTATGATCATTAAAGAAGTTTAGTCCGTAATAGTTCTGCAAGGTAAGGAACTGTTTCATAGGTGAAGAAACTAAGGCATCGGGTAGATTGGGCAAGTCGCCTAGTGTCACAGACAGGGTCTGCACCTAAAATGGGAACTGAATCTCTACTCCTTGCATCCTTCCTATTTGCTAATCTACTAGCTGCCAAGGTTATACATTGGCCACTCCTTTTGCTTTGGCATAGCTAATAATCAGACTTCCACTGATTTACATCAGCTGCAGATCTAGCCCATGGACTGCAGACATGAGAAGGGTCTTGTGGACCATCAGGTCCATAACACTTGGCATCTGAATCCCCTTTGTGTAATTATTTGGTCTAGTTTCTCCAAGACTGGAACGTCAACGATTTGGCAAATTATTCCACCGCTTGACTAACTTTATTGTTGAAAGCTGTCCTCTTGGACACCAGTAGCAGACCTCTTTGGGGCTGTTCTGGAAAGTCCAGGGACACCAGTAAGAGGGTCTGCACATCCGAGGAAATTATAACCTGTCTCAAGAGCTGCTTCATATGGACCACAGAGAATTCAGCTTTTTCCCCCCTTCTATAAATATTGGTCACGTCGTCCCTGCACCAAATGCATGTCATTAGGCTTGATGTGTGCACTTCTGAGTGTTGGGGCATGTGCACCCCCACCAAATAAGATGTTCACTTTTAGAGGGTTGATTTAGCCACTTTCAAAATGTTAGTTCATGTCATCTCATGTCCCAAGCCTGCAATGACTTGTGCAAGTGCTTAAATTCATGTGTATGAGGAGTTCCCATGGTTTCCAAGGCAGAGTAGCCAGAGAAGGTGCTTCCACCAGAATCTCATTTCAAAATGACTTGCAGTTGAAATGTTGACCATTAGCTCCGTGATTGAAGTGAGATCTCCTAGGCTTTGAAGGCTGCACTTTTGAGCCCGTCTTAAATGCTCTTCGTTCACATCAAGGGTTACAGACCAGATTCCTAGCTGATGTCTACTGACATACTTTCACTGAAGTTGATGGGGCCGTGCTAATCTATATTAAATGAGGATTTGGCTTCTTAAATCTGAACTGTAGCATCAAGAAGCAGGTGAGCTCTTCCTTCCCTCTTCTCACGGGTTCAGTTAGCCTGCAATCGTACAACCTTGCACTGTGATCCCGTCTACTTTCTACAGGCAGGTGCCTAGTGGATGTGGAACTGGATTAGGAGTCCAAAGATGGGAGGTTAACCTTGGCTCTGCTACTGGTCAGCTTTGTGACCTCGGGCACATTGCTTTACTTTGCTATTGCTCTTTGCTCTCCCTGTTTCACCTACTTCGATGGTGAGCTCTGTGGACCAGGGTCTTTCTCTTACAATGTACTTGTTCGGTGCCTCGCACAACAGGCAACCAATCTTGGT
This sequence comes from Alligator sinensis, assembly GCF_000455745.1. Lineage (NCBI taxonomy): Eukaryota > Metazoa > Chordata > Crocodylia > Alligatoridae > Alligator > Alligator sinensis. The sequence continues at coordinate 180,439 of NW_005842507.1, forward strand.
AGCGGTGTCTAGTCCTACCATCATAGAAACAAGAAATAAGGGCACATTTTAGTGGTGGCCTGGACTAGCTGGTGGCTGGAGGAGCTCTCTAGGTGCTAGGAGAGGCAATTTCACTACATCGATAGGTGACTGAATCAGCACTGAACTAATGCTCCTCCACCTTGGTCCTAGCAGATCATCTGTTACTTGTGTGTTAAACAAGGCGTCCCAACAATTCCTCTCCCTCCTGTGGTTCAGTACAGTTGGGGTGGTTGCTCTGGTGTCCAACCTCATTCCCAGCTAGGATAGTTTACAGACTGTCCTCCGCGGTTCCCATCAGATGCTCTGTTGTTCCCTCCGGGCTCCGTCCAGTGTTACACTGCGTTGCATCCCACACCAGAGGCAGCTGCATTTTAGTCCAGGGTGACAAGATCTCTCTGCACGGTCTGTCTATCTTTCAGTCTTGTAAAGTGTCTGGAGATCCTTTGGAAGGAGACCGATTGGGAATGGCATCACAGCTTGGCGTCATGATTAAGGTTAACGATAATGTAAGTAAGGAAGTGTAGCCTTTCTAAAGAATAATGATAAATCCTTCCATCGTGGCTCAAGTGCGGTTGATGGCTCCCGTAAGGCCTCACTGTCTTGGACCGAACTATTCCGTCCGGTCAGCCACATCCAAGTCTGCGATCTTTATTTGGCGCTTTGAAGGTTGGGCAAGATGGTCTATGATAAATAGGCCGGGACAAGAAGTGACATAGCAAGGACTGGTGTCTCCTCTCTCTGGGGGACTTTTAGCCTTGATGAGAGCCATGTGACTTTACGATTTCCACTTCCTGACTTTCCGGTCATAAATATAGCAGTGGAGCAAATCATCCTTGCTGTTTTCAAGAGCAAGTTTGGCTCTTTTGGGAGAAAACAACCACATCGGTTATCGGTCCTTCGCATGGTGTCGATTCACCGTGCCGCTGGCTTACAGCAGCCGAAAATCTGGGAACTGGTGGAGCTGTTGGAAGGTTATTGCAAGTGCTCCTCTCCTGTCCCGCCGCTGCTTAGCTCCGGGTAGAGGTGACCTCTCCAGTAAAGACAGGACGTTTAGGGCTGGCTCGGTGTCGAGACCGCTACATTACTGAGACTACCAAATTATAATTGCTTAAACCTATGGATTTGGGACACAGATTGTTCCCTTAGGCACTCAGCTGAGACCGAACAACTCATTGCATCTGAAACTTCAGTTTGGACTCCAGCCAGAAACCCGAGGCAGGAGGCAGGCCATTTATTCAGAAGACGGTAAAATAAAAAAGGATGTCTTGTTTATTGGTTAAGCCACCTGGCTCCCTTTTCCCATCAGGCAATACTTAAGATGATGTACCTTTAAGTGAAGCGAGGGAGTGGGGGGACTGGAAGCGCTTCAGAAATGTAAATGCCTTCCATTTGTTTATAATTTTATACCCCAACATGTAACCTGAACCTGATGGAGTCAATAAAGAATCAAACCTCTGCATGTTTCCTACCTCAAAAATACTGGAGCAGGTCCAGGGCTCTCGAAGGCAAATGATTCCAAAAACCCGAAAGGGAAAAAAGAAGGAATTAAAAAAAGAAGCCCGACTGTTTGTGTTCTTCTTTTTTTTCTTTCTTTCTTTTCCTTTCCCCAAGTTTTGAATGACTGCCCTTACTTGTTCTCCAACATCAATGGGCGACCAATGCATTCTCAGGAGCATAGCCAGCTAGTTACGAAGAGAGCCCCACAATTTACAAATAATTACATTTGCGCAGAGGAGTTTTGAGAACAGAAACCAATTCTAGAGGAACGCAAGTCCTCCGGTCTGAGAAATACAGTTCATTGTAACATCATTTTTTTTTTTTAAGGAGTTCATTTTCTGTTACATGATACATATAAGTCAAAAACTCAGGCAACGCTAGTTTGTATTATTGCATAGGTTTGGGTGGCGATGAAATTGCGGATCTATTTTGCCTTGAGCAGTCCTGTACAATGAGCTTTTATGCCGGGTGAAATCCACTTGCGGAAAAGGGAGGCTGATTAAACCTGCAAGCTTCAGATCGAGATTTTGGATGCCTCGCGATTTAAGGGGTGGGTGCATCCGAAGGGTTTGGTTCAGGCAATTATAATGACACAGACTGTTCGAGGCATTTTGGATCCGGGTCCAAATGCCTATCCCACCCAGCATTTGTTCCTCTCCCTTCCTTGTCAGTGGTGAGGCAGACAGGAAGGTGCATGGCCATGTGCCGTTTGCAATGGAGTAAGCCTGAGTGAAATAAGGGGAAATGTCTTCATGATAAAAACATTTCACTGCATTTTTTACTTCTGCTTCTACTTATCCTTCTTGCCCACAGATAGCACTCAGGAAAGGACACCAGGGAGGGCAAAGCCCTCCAGGGTTAATAGTTTGCCATGTAAGTCCCTTTCATTAACATGGGCTTTATTTCCAAACTTTCCTGAAAAGCAAAAAGCGCCCTGCTGCCATCATTGACATACAATCAAGTATGTCGGCCCCCACACAGCCAGCACAGCTTGGATTGCAAGCTCGTGGTTTTGTTCTATGATTGTACAGCTCCTGACGCGGGGAGGGCCTGGGCTGTGACAGGGTTTGCTACCATCACAGACAGAAAAATAATAGTGTAGCAAACGAGCTTTGGTCCTTGTACCAGAGATGTGAGTATATGCATATAACAGCTCCCTGCAAATGTATAGAATCAAGGTTCTTTGGGTGAATCTGATCTCTTCTATTAGACCAACTCAAAAGATAATAAAAGAGATCAGATTTACCCAAAGAACCTGGTCTGCCTGCTTCTTTAGACCAGCACGGCTACCACCTACACCCCTGTCTAGAATCGATGCCTACATATACGCCACTCTAAATCTCTTAAAATGGCTATAGAGATGGGCATCATCTTCTAGCCTGGACTGCCCTCTCAATGTGACCTGCCAGGACTCAGCCCTTTCCAATCCCGGATAGTTTTCTGCTCCGTTTCCAATCTGTAGGAGCTGTATTAGAGGAGCCGGTGCCACGAAGGGAGACCGAGTCGCAGCAGCGATTAATGAACCAGCTGCAAGGCTGCCAGATTCCCAAAGGTTGATGCCTTGTTGTCGCTGTCCTGTGAATACAGAGGTGCACGTACACCTCTGTCGTATTCGAGTCAACTAAGCGATCTTTAATCTGGGCACGGGCTGGGTCAGCTCTGCCCCTTTTCCTGGGAGGAAGGAGCAGAGAAACACATCATCTCTCCACCGCCTGCTTTCCACGGGGATGCATACTAAGTTCACCAGAGCAGAGGGGGTCTCTCCCTGGAGCGCTTGGACCTTGTTAGTTCGGTTTTTATACTCGGTTCCTTGCTTGGCGTTAATTGTCAGCTGGAGGGTTTAGTGATCCCAATGCACCCCCTGCTAGGGGGACTTGCCTCCCTGTTCCAAAGCCATCCACCCCCACCAAGTAACACGCTTTAAAAACAGGCCCTCTGCATCTTTTCCCCCTCTCTCTCTTTCTCTTTTTTTTTTGGCTAACTTTATCACCGCACGAGCATGCCTCGAAGTGTCAGCTTGACATAATATGTAACAGTAATTAAGAAATAAGCCTCTTGCCCGGTTTCACAGCAATCATTTAGCTAAGTAACTACCATGGTCCAGTGCCTCAAAAATCACCATTAGCCCACGCCACTTATGGCCATAAAATTTCTTGTTTTCTGCTTTTCATCGGACTCACCCTGGAATCTTCGTTTTGCTTTATTTATACATTTGCACTCAAACAATGGCAATAAACCCATTCCCAGAGTGTTGCAAATCAGAAATTTGTCCACATTTTTTCCACCACCTTCCTGGGTGAAGCTGCCTTTTGCTTGGGAACGGCGGTAGCTGGAGCCAGCTGGGAGAGGGGGCAGGGTGTCGCATGTAGATTGATCGGTGCTGTTGGAAGTTGTTGGGATGGGGCAGGGAGGGGGAGCTGGAAGGATCTGGCATGAAAAGGCAGTTTGTGGTGACAGGAGTTTCTTTTGAAAGACCAGATTGAATCAGACCTGAGGGGGGGAAAAAGAAACGGCTGCTGCCTGCGAGGAGTTTTATCTCCGTTTTTCCCCTCCCGCCATCAAGAGTTAAGTCGCTTGTTGTTCTTTTTATTTAATTTGTCCTTTAATGTTTAAGCTGGAAGAAATAAACAATAGGTCCCGCCGGCGGGGTCGAAGCTCTGAAGTCTTCATTCGGCCCTCGCTCGGTCCTCGCCAGTCCCTGAGCCAGGCCCTCGGCTGGCATAAAGCAGCAGGGCTCCGCTGGTCTCAATGAAACGCGGCCCGTTGACAGCACGGGAGAATTTGGCCCAGACATGGCAATTTTGCCTGTATAATTAAGGCACCATGTCATGGTGAACTCAGTGGACCAGATCCCGATACCATCATGCACACCGAGCCGCTTCATTTGCACAACTTGCAGAGCAAAGAGCTTCTTACCGCACTTATCTGGCCTCACCACCTTAGCAGCTGAGCGACATGCCTGCAAGGTAGGGATGGGTTATTCCCGGCTGTGGATTGTGAACGGACAGGGAAGCAACCTGGGCCTGGGCTGGCCCTTTTGTGGTGCCGATTCCTTATTCATACTGTACTATCTGACTCCTATCCCAGTCTATGGAGCTGCTACAGATGTGCTGTGGCACCAGAATAAATGCCTGGTCATTTGCCCTATTGGGCTTTAATGAAAGTCTTTGTCCAACTCTTACAAACTAGGGACAGAATAAGGACTGCAGGGTTCGAACTGGAAAGACCCAAGTTGCTTCAATACTCCAGCGCTTGGAGCATTTTAAGACTGAACAAAATGCTAAGATAAGAAGTGGGCCAGGCCTTTCCAAAGAAGAAATTCCTCTTTGCAGTCCTGCGATTCAGTGCAATCCCGAGTTGGAGGAGAAGGGCAGTAGATGGTTGATGGTCTGTTAATTTGGTTGTTGTAACACTCTCCCCCCAGCAGTTTCCAATCCATCCAGAAGCTCACCACTAAAATGATGATCCTCTCCTGGCTTTCCCGGCTCCCAGGAATCGTAGAAAAAGAGATCTATAAGGGACCTCAGGTTGTCAGCTACTCCAGCCCCTGCTCACGGCAGGACTATCCCTGTCTAAACCATCCCAGCCAAGTGCTTGTCTAACGTGCTCTTGACAACTTCCAAGGATGGAGATTCGATATTTTTGTCTCAGATATCTTCACTGGATTCCCTGCCACTTACTGCATCAGATTCACGCTCTTGGTTTTTTCCTGTACGCACTCGGGGACTCCAAATCTCCACTGCCCTTCCTTTTTGCTCCCTGCGCTTCACCTGTCTTCTCTCTTTATTGTTCCTTTCCTCTCTCCTCTTGTTCTTCCTGGGAACAGGATCTCAGCAAGTTGCCCTTGTCATCCTTGTTTTAAGTGACCTTTCTCTAGGAACCACCCCTTCTGGCAGCCACTCCATTGCCTTCGTGCTTGTGTTGCTGTCTCATATTTTGAGTATAATTAGGTTTTGCAAAGACACATGAACCCGGCAAAGTCTTATGCTGTGTTAGGCAGAATAGGGATTTTAGATGGTAAACTCAGGCAATATGGTTTGACTCTATGGAACCGGTTTCCGATTCCCGGGTAAAGTCCCAAGTAACTCAACTTTTATGGAGGACAAGTGAGATCAGACTTTGGCCTGGTGTCTGTACATTCATGATACTGCCTAAAACTTGAGTCTTGCAAGCAAACGCTCATGGATGCAGCTCCTTTTGGGGACAATGACACTCTGGGTATGTGCACCTTTTTGTCCTTATGACTAAAATTTCAGGATTGGGACCTAAATTAATGATACTGTCGATACCTGCCAGCTGCCATTCTGGTTGCAATGAACCAATTGCTGTGTGAAATAACCCCTCTGCAAGAGTTTTCCATTGTGTGTGTGTGTGTGTGTGTGTGTGTGTGTGTGTGTGTGTGTGTGTAACAGAAGGTGCCTTTATCTGATTTTCCAAAGGCAAAAGCAAATGTGATATATTTATATTGTATAAAATAGATATAATGATACATTTTACAGTCCTGCTCCAAACAGGCGATGGGTTGCACCACGGGCAGCTGGGATAATACCGAGTTGCTTCTCAGAAGGCCCTGAAAGGAGTCGGCTGGCCAGCATGTGCCCTGCAGCAGGGAAACAGGGAGTTGTGAAGCCCTTTCAGGCACGTTGCAAGGGGGAAATCGGTTTTTACCACTGACTCCAACCAGTGTTTAAAGAGAGCTGATAATAAGGGGGGAAGAGGGAAGAGTGTTTGAGAGTCCCCCCCATATCTGCCTGTCCCCCTCAGCCTGTGACCCCTGAGCCAAGTCTTCCTCCCTGTCACCTGCCAGACTCTACCTGGGCTTCTTTATCCCTTTCTCTCCTCTTTGCCTCCTTCCAGTCATGGGGGTGCAGGTCCCGGGACCTCTTCACCCCCTCAATGCTACTTGAAGCTGCATTACCTTCCTGGGTCTCTGCCCTGCAGCAAAAATAGCTTCATGCACTGCCGGTGCTGACCTCCGCGAGCCAGGCTTCTGCCGCTTGCATGTGTCTGGCACTCAGCACTGGGCAGCCCTGTCCTGCAAGAGCCAGTAGGTAAAGCACAGTGTGGTGGGGAGGCTGCCAGCCTGGGGGAGACTAGAGATGCTTTTATTTTAGTTGAAAACTAAAGCCTTGTCCCAGGAGACGCGGCTATTAGCACTCCCATTGCCCCTCGGTCGTGTCGGGAGTCAGCGGGAATGTGGCAAGCACAGAAACCCGGAGTCCTGACTCCTGGTCCATCGCCTTAACCACCAGGCACATCTCCTGTCCCACAGTGCACAGGCTATAATCTACTTAGGTTCAAATGTTCTCTTAGCTCCCCGTGTGATCTATATGGGACAGGCACCACCATTTTACTATACAGCTGTGCAGCACCTTGCACCATGTCAGCCTATTTGGCTTCTCGGTCCTTGCTGGTGATATCACACTGCATAATTGCTTCAAGACCCTGGCAATTCATCATCATTAAAGCCCTGGGAGAGATGTGTCTTGGAGTTCAGGAAAAGGCCTTGGGTTGGGAATCAGTATTAGCCCTACAGAAAGTGCAGGGGGATACTATAGCAGCTTCTCTCCTTCATGCAGTGGCAAAAATCAGGAGCAGCCCTACCTGCAGCCCCATGGGCAGACCTACTACAGGCTCCAGAGTTTTATGCAACTAGTCCTTCCACCAAGGGGGAGCAGCAGTGAGGAAAAGTACCTGCCTGTCAACCTGGCAGGACTATTTTATGGGGTGGTAAACACAGGCTGTTTGGGAAGATTGTTCCTAACTCAGTAAGGACAGCAATAGGGACCCTCAGGACCCATGCTGTACCCTTCTCACTCCCCGACCCCTGGCTTCTCCCCACCAGTGCCTTGCAATGACCCCTGGTATGCTTAGTACACACTTTCAAGTGACTACAGCCAGGGTCTGCAATGTTTCCCTCTCCCTGCATCTGTTCTTCCAAGTCTTCTCTTCCAGGGAAATCAAAAACCACCCAAGCTGGCTCCTGGTCCTGTCCAAAAAATGGGCAGGTATACAACAAAATCACATGAGTTATTAGCAGCAGATCCATGGGGAGGGAGGGGCTGGGGGGAGTCACTCCAACAAAAATAGTAGACGAAGACCAGTTGGGTTGTTGCTGGGCTTGTTTCAGAGAAAGCTGCCGGGTTCGGAAAAAACTCCTTGTTTCTCGTTGAGTTCCATCATGTCGTTACCGAGACTTCCTGCAGCTCACGGGAGGATGAGTCGGGGGGAGCCGTGGGAGGCAGCTTTCCCCCGGTCCATTTGTAGTCATACATTTCCATCTCAGCTGGTGTAAACTGGTGTCGCTGCACTGATTTACTGGAGCACCTGCCAGGCATCTGGCCCATTTATTGCAACAAAGCCGCATTGACTTACGCCAACTGCGATTGGATCCATTGAATGTCATGGAGTTTTGCTGATCTACATCCACTGGAGTTTTGGACCATTCACCAGTGGAGCAATACTCCTTTGCACCAGCTAAAGATCTGGCTCTAAATGGGTTTCTCCATCTCCCTTCCCCTTTTTGTTTTCCCTTGAGATTCCCATTAGTCCTTGCAAATGCTCCTTATGTCTTCAGTTGCTCTCCTTCTTCAGATTTGCTGGTGAGCAAACCATCTCACCCTGCCTTGCCTTTCACCTCTTGGCGGTATGCATGCGTCTCATGTCTCTAGTGGGGTCTTTTTACTTCCTTGAGCTCCTGGTCATGTGCCATCTGCCTCGGACTGCAGCTCTTCAACTTTCCCAGCCTCCCCATGAAAGATGCTACCTTGGCTTTTATTAACTGTTGAGAAGCTCCCAAGAGCCACCATAGAGCAGAGCCACTTGTCTCCACGCGCCGATGAACCACAGAGTCCATAATATAAATGCAAACCCCAAGCATCAAACCCCACTCAGACTCTTATAAAAAGTGTATTCAGCCCTTTCATCTGCCTCCTGCCTTTTTTTGGTCTCCTTTCCATCTCCTCCATGCCTCCCCTTTGCTAAACCACCACGGTGTCTCAGTTCCCTTGTGACACAAGCTTAATGCCTGCCACGAAGGAACCCAGGGTGTGTCCTCACAATTTTAAATTAAAATAATGCCTCAGACTATTTCACAAAAAAAGACAAGTGTTGGTGTATTAACATCTCAGCATGGTCAGGCAGGCCAAGATTGGTAGAAGGCATGAGCTTTTTCATGCCATTTGGCCATATTCTGACTATAACTGTACATGTGGATAGATGATCCTATCTGGAGAAAATCTGATCTTTCTCCAGAGCCTTAGTTAGACAACTTCCCCGGGGGGGTTTGAAATGTTCAGAAGTTGGTATTATTTTCCATTTGTGCAGAAGCTGTTCAGTGTCTGGAAATGGAAGTGGAAAAGGTAGCTTTTCATGTCAAATCAGTCCAGTAATTCAACCTGGGGGTCTTCTAATAAGCACCCAAAATGTAGATGCTTTTTCAAACTGAACTTTCATTCTGCATCTTCTTTTGTGAAGAAAGAAAGGGTAGAAAACTTGGTATAATCCAATAATGAGCTGATGTGGGAAGGAAATGTCCATTATGGTTACAGGGTATTGTGTAATTCTCCACTACAGGATTTTTTTTTAGTATTTTCATCTGAAATGTCTAGTCCTGCAAGCTTTCAGAGACAGGATACTAGATCCGATGGACCATTGGTGATCTGACCCGGTGCAGCAGTTTCTATATGGATACATCCAGGTGGTTTGCCTGTTGTTAAATGGGAAGTGCCTATGGGATTGCAGAGAGGAGCAGATCAAATAAAGAGGAAGCAACACACTGTTCACAGCATATTTCTAAGGAGTCTTTGGGGGTCGTCCCAGGTCTCTAGGGATGGGTGTGTAATGAGTGTACGGGTGTGAATTCTGGGAGCTGCTGTCCTTTCTAGTTTCCTTAGTATTGCTGTGATGCTCTAACACTGTGAGGAGGGTTAAGGAAACATTTCTATTACTTGAGACACAAGCGCACCCATTGCCTTTCTATAGCAATAGTGTTAAAATTACCTTTCCAGTCCTTCGGCTACAGGCAGGGGTGTCTTCGCAGCATTGTGAAATACTCCGTGACATTCACAAATCACCAAAATCAGAGGCATTTACATGTGCTGAGATTTGGATTTAGTAAATGTCCAGGGGATTTTGTAGCTATGTGCTTGACACCAGGATCCAAAAGGGCAGGTTTCAATCTAAATATCACTGTCCCTAAACTTTTCTTTCAAAACTTTTCTGGAGGTCAGCTCATTTTTGCAATAATGAAGGCACCCATTTTAGCATGTGGAGGTGATGATTATTTGTGAAAGAAACCATGAAATTATCCAGGCATGAAATTGCTCTAAGTGAAATTGGGAACATTTTGGGGGGGAGGGTGGTGGGAATCATAGACTCACACAGTCATAATTGTCTGTAACTGGCAAGCACTAGAGCGGATCTGGTTTTTTTTTCTATAAAAAGCAGAGGACAGTGATTGTCCTACACAGTAGCTACGATCAGTGATAGGCTCATCATTCCCTGCAGCTCCCAGTGTGACACTAAAGCTGGTTGCAAATCTCTAGCGCAGGGTCCCTATGCAGCGGGAAGTAAAATGCTGCTTGGGACGATGTCTCCGTGACTCTGAGCAGAGCTGCCATCTCCAGAACCAGCTATGCCAAGTGGATCCTGAAGGCTAAATATCCCAGCAAAGCATGTCTGAATCTGCAGCACCATAGTCCAGCTTCACGACTCCTGGCTGGCTAAGGCTCCGCGTCCAGGTTTCTGGCCTCACCTCTCATCATTTCATTAAGCAATTCATGCATTTTGATTTCGGGAGGATGCTGTTTGTTTGTTTCCCCCACCTTTTAAATGCAGCTGTTAGGAACAGGTGTGGAAACAAGTGTTTTCCAGCACCTCCTAAAAGAGGAATATTTGTAACTGGGTTAATCTGGTGAATCATGATTGCATATCTAACAGTGCTAGCATTGCTTGGCATCCTACATCCCCCTTGAAGGATCTCAAGGCACTCCAAGGTGCTGCTGCACCCTGGTTGAGGATCACTGGCTTAATGGGCAGACTCTAACATAATGGGCTCCCAGTCTAGTTGTGGGCTGTAGGCGCTGCGGGAATGCCATAGCAGATGATGATGATGATGGCATGCACCTTGAAACACAGGGATTTGGGGAAATGCAGGCAATGGGACATGCACCAAAGTCTTTCAAATTTCAGGAAAGGTTTAGATGCTATCCAGCGCATTCTGAGTTTATCAAAACTAGCCCTCCTTGTCCCTGGAGGATGTATCCATCATCTCACCCAGTGAGCCAAATTAAATAAGTTACTAACTGAGCATCTAATGGTCCACTAAGCACTCAAGAGTCTTGATACTTCTCTTTGGTCTGCAAATATAGTCAGGAGTAAAGGTGGGTCAGAGGACAGAGGCATTGTTAACTGCTTTCATGGTTTGGATTGTGCTTTGGATCCAAGTCCTGTTTGTCCTGAACCCTCGGAGAGCAGGGGTGCTTGCTTCCACGTGGACTTCTGGCTGGAAATCCATGATGCTTTTCTCCTGGGACTCTGTGTGCCTGCTGCCTGGTTTCTAGCTGTAAAGCAAGGTGTGCACGGGTCCAGCAAGCGGCACAAGCACAAGCAGCCCCTGTGTCTCATGCAGCAGCTTGGGGTGGGGACACGTAGCGCAGTGTCTAGATACGGCGGGGAGCAGAAAGCGGAGCAGCCGGGGAATGCAGGCAGGACGCTGAAAGCAGAGCAGCAGATTAGGTAAGGAAAAAGGATCAGCATGGTACTCTGGGAGGGTGCAGGGCTGATTTGTGCCATGCCAGTCAAAAAAGGTTAGTCCCTGCCGTCGTTAAAGGTGTGAGAACCGTCTTTCCCAGCCCACTTGTTTCTGTTAAAGTTGGTTTTTCCAGGGGGGGTTGTTGGCACTGGGTTAGAGTAGGAAGATTTATTCTTCACTTATCTCCTCATTCACCCATCCCTAACTCAGTCTACTTGCTTGTCTAACTGTGAGAGTCACTACACATTTATCCATCTAGCTGCTCAGGTGTTTCTAAAGTTCCCAGCACCTTGCAATCCTCCGGGTGACAAAGCATCCGGTGTTGCAGCTAAGATCTGCATCTGCTACGATTTCGTGGGCCTGGAGAACAGCAAACAGCACAGGCCCAGAAACACAAATGCTCCTTCCATTTGTACAAGGCGTAGTCATGGAAAGAGGGACCATGCATGAAGCAACCATCGTTTGATGCTAGAGACCTTACAAACTGTCTCCTAGTGTCTGACCTCCCTTTTCTAGGCAAGAAACAATAATTAAAAAAAAACCAACAGTCTCTAGTACTACTTAATGGCTGCCGTTATCTTGCTGTCCTCAGCCAGGCTCGCACTGGGACATAGTACTGGTTGCTCTGGTGACTCCAGTAACACCTCCCAGGGCTGGAGGGAATGGAAGTGCCCCAAAATAATTCAGATCTTTTTTTTCTGGGATGGATCTCAAACTCCTCTGCTTTCTGAGCCCTGACTTACGAGCTTCCACTTTTATATCACAATAGCTGTAGAAGAAAGCCATTGCAGAGCTAGTGAGCTGACACAGCCAAAGTGCCATTAAACCGTGGACAGCACCTAGCTCTGTATCACCTCTACGTCCAACATCAACAGCACTATGTCCAGCATTTTCTTGAGGACACTGACAGGACAAGAGGAGTGTTACAGAGATTATTCCATGTTTTATGCCATATATATGCCCTCCCGCCTAGATCAGCCCCTGCTCAGTGCATGCAATTATTATCATCCTGCCTTGAGGTCCTTTTGGTCTCTTTGGTTGTGTTCAGTGGGGAAAAAAACAAAAACAGGTGGGAAGAAGTGGGGGGTGGTTAGTAAATTTTCTGGAAAATGCAGTTTGAAACAAAAAAAGTTTTAAAAAAAATCAGAAAAGTCAAAACATTGCATTTCTCGTTTCCAAAGGCTGCTTTCCATTTTTTAAATGGACCTGTTTTATACAGATAGATAGATAGATAGATAGATAGATACTGTAGGTAGGTAGGTAGGTAGGATAGATAGATAGATAGATTTTTTTTTAAAAGGTAAATCACCAGAAAATGCAATGAAATATTTCACTCAAGGTCAAAGAAAGTTTGGGCTGAACTGAACCAACGTTAGTTTGTTATGCCATTTTTCCATTCACCTCCCAAACTGCAAAACCTCTTGTTCCTAACCAGAAGTAGTTTAGTGGTGAAAACATCCTCTTCCCGGCTGTGACAGGCCACAGTGAGCACTGTCCCATCGGACCTCCAGGCTCGACTCTTACTCTTTAAAATCTCTGCCAGTGAAATCCTGTAGCAGCAAGGTTTGCCAGAGCCTTAAGCAGACGGAGTCAGGGGGTCTTCCCCGTGGGAGCTGCACCTTTTCGTCTTGATGGGTCACGGTCACTCTGAAACCTAATGGTGCCATTTAACCCAGCAACATTGGAAACCATCTCGGTGCTGATCCAAACGTTCATAAAAGACGGTCGGTGGGCCTTGTCTGAGGGTGTGCATGCTTTGCAGGGAGTGACACCCTATTTGGGTGCCACGGGTGCTAGTGAGTCATCTCTATGCCTCGGTTACCCCTTAGCAAAAGAGGAATTACATCCCCTCCATTCTTTTCCCCTTACTCTACCTTGTCTACTTGCTTAGGAAGCTCTTCAGGACTGGGATAGCCTCTTATGTATTTAGGCAGCATGTGGCACAAGGGGACCCAGCCCATCTGGGACTCCTACACAAGGGGATGCAACCCCTCATCCCCTTCAGAGGGACACAGCACCCATCCCTTAGCAAAATGTCCATCTAGCACGAGGCGGCACAGGGCACTGAGTGAGCCCATGAACATATTCTCTGCACCAAGGAGATTCTGGATGGGTTTGACTGGATGGACATTTTGCCTATTTGGACCTTGGAGGAGGATCCAACCCCAAGACCTGTTGAGGGAGCTGCTAAGCTCATCCAAATGTGTCCTCTGATGAAATGTCCCCTCCGCTCACAGACCTCGGAGCAGTGTAAATGGTCATTGCAGGGCTCTTCCATCTTCCCCTGAAGCACCCAGGAGCAACTACTGGGTGCTGGCTAGACAGACCTTGGTCTGCTGCAGGAGATGAGCAATTCCCGGGCTTCCTAGGCAAAAGCCCACAGGCACCAGCTCTTTACTAGAAGCAGGTAACACTTTTTTTTTCCAGCCTGCTCGTCTCCAAGGCTCTGCAAAACAGCCTCTCTGTCTTCCTCCTCCTCCTTGTCGCTCCCTCTGACCCACCTCCTCCCCCCTCTCCGCCCCGAGCTTATTGCCAGGCCGCTCAGGGTTTTAATATTCAAGCCATACCTTCCACATGAGCTGTGCTGAAGAGTTGACGTGTCGGAGTTTATTGATATCACATCGGGCTGCGCGGGGCTGTCAGCTGCACATTCAGCCTTTAGCGGCCCCCTAAGGTGCCGGCTCTGGCAGCTCTAAAGGAATCTGCACAAAAACGCCTTTTCGTTTTGTCCAAGGTGAGACAATGCGAACAGGGCCCTGCACCAGATGACAGGGCTGATAAAGGGCCCAGCGGCGCAGGGATATCTTTCTTTCTTTTCGCTCCTTCATTCAATCCTTCTTTCTGTCACTTGCATTCTCTCCTCCCGTTACTTTTCTTTCTTCTCTTTCTTCTCCCGGCTCGGCGAGAGGAACGCGGCAGGCAGAGGGGTTCAATTGCAGGCGAATGTCACAGTCCGGCTTCTCAAGGCAGAGGTTGCTGTTGGCCAACGTGATGAAGGGCTCAGAGGGCACCCTCTGCTTGGTGCCCGCCGACCAGGCCCCTTTCTTCTAGGGTTCGTTAAAGTCACATAATTGTTGCTCTGACCAGCAAAGCAATATTCATTTAAAGATCGGAGGAGGGGTGGAGAAGCAGGATGGCTGCGGGGTGGAGAGACCAAACGATGGAGGGCATGCATGTGAGAGATAGGGGCAGAAAGTGGAGGAGGTGGATAATATGTAAGAAAGGCAGAAGAAAAAGAGATGCGTAAGGATGAAGGAGATGGAAAGAGATAAAGCAAGCAAGGGAAGAGGAAGGGCGCAGACTGATGACTTGCATTGCCTTTCCTGCACAGTGGAGCCACGGGCAGAGAGACCTCGGTGAGGACAAGCTAGACGGAGCACAGAAATCCCCCTCGCCCCTGTCTGCTCACCTCCTGGCTTTAGACAGGCAGCCTGACACTCGGATAAATGAACCGGGGCCCGCAAACAGCAGGAGAACATGTTTCTCATGTGTGGTTAAGTGGTCTCCGGTGCCTCATTTTTGCCGGCTGGTTTCTCAGGAACGGGAAAGGTTTATGAGGTTTAAATTTGTTCATCTTTCCTGCAAGAGTCCTACACTGAAAGGTCTTTAATTTGATATATCCGTCCAGAGAGGCCCAAGGTTGAAATAGCAGGACAGGTCTGAGGGGCTCTGGTAAAGCTGGATAAGGAGGCTAAGACGAGAACAGAAGAGGGTGTTGCAGGTCGGGACCAAATGGTTACGACGGAGCAGTGTCAGGATCCCAGGATGGGAAGGGCCGGGGGGTGGGCTGCCAGCCAGGATTGAGATGTATAGGAAGAGCTGCTGGGGGCCAGGGACCGGCATAGCAGAGGATGCTGTAAGTCAAGACTGATGTGCGTAGCCGCGGGTTGTCAAGGCTGGAAAAGCAGGAAAAGGCAGAGGAGCACCACGAGACCTGCCTGCGTGGGTAGACAGAGACAGCAGGGAGAAGTGAAAACCCGGGCGGGGGCAGAGGAAGATCCCTGTATACTGGGAAGTCGAGAACGGATCGTCGGAGGGTGCCACAGGTCCCGACAACACGCGCCGTCAGGCCAGGGCAGGGGTTTAGGGCCGGAAGGAGGTCAGTGCCGAAGTGCATTAGGAGAGGTGCATGGGGAACTTGCTAAAAGCCATACACATGCCGTCTGGCAGGACTCGGTGCTGTAGCAGCACCTGAGCATTAAATCCATTGACACACTGAAACAAAAACACATGGTGCCCTGCGGCGCGGTGCCCTGTGCTTTCCTCCCACTGTGACCACGCTGTGTCTTTCCATTCCAGACAGTGCTCGTTATTTAGACAGCCCTGTGCCATCGGGCTGCT
Organism: Alligator sinensis; assembly: GCF_000455745.1. Lineage (NCBI taxonomy): Eukaryota > Metazoa > Chordata > Crocodylia > Alligatoridae > Alligator > Alligator sinensis. The sequence continues at coordinate 196,052 of NW_005842507.1, forward strand.
CTTTACACACGGTCCCCTCTCCCGCAGCCTGGAGGCAAGGTGGGCTAGCAAGCAGGGCACAGGCTGGCCGCCTGGAAGTCAGGAGGGGTGCCTTCTCCTCCCTGCTCTTCTCCTGGGCTGCTGCGTGCCCTTAAGCAAGTCCTTGGCTGTGTTTCCCCTCCTAATAATTAAGGAACTTATAGTCTGACTGTGCTTCCAGACGTTGTCCAGTTAAGCATCTCGGAAAGTCAGTACATACATATAACCATTCTTCGGGTACAGACGAGATGCATTGCTTTAGGTCAACATTTTCAAACTTGGGTGCCTGACGCAGGAAGAAGGCATTGCAAATTGCAATAGGAGTGGCTCCGTTTTCCCCAAACCTGCAGCTTCCATTGAAGTCCGTGTGGTTTGTGGGCACTTCTGGGAAAAGAAATGCTGTCAGTGTTCAGGTGCTTCAATCTGCATCTTTATTCCAAGCGGTCCAGCAGGTCATGGAGGGGCCCAGGAACCAGGGGCACAATGCCAAGGAACTAGAGGGGTTATGGATATTACCCCAAAGGTCCACAACCTTCCTCAATCCTGCTAGAAGGAAACAATTCCTGTAAGAACCAGGATATCGCAGAGCTGAAGTTTTTAAATAACAAACTCTGGAGCGCACTTGCTAATTTTTCACATGCTCAAGACCTCCAACTGGTGTGCCACAAATGTGCACGTTCACATAAGAATTTGTGTCACAGCAGCAAAAGAAATGGGAGCTTTGCCGGTATGTTTTCGGGGGCCGGTTGCCTTGCACATGTTTAAATTTTCAGCTTCTCCGGACAGTGAGCTCAGCTTTTCTGTGGCTGGTCATTTGAGGGCTCTGGGAGACCGTTGATGAGACTGAATTGCTATTAGAGAAGGGTCCCAGCCACATCATTCAGATCTGGATTTCAAACACCCCAAAATTCAAGCAGGAGCAGAGCGTTTGAATACAAGGTTTGGGGGTTGGGCCTATTTCTAACTGTAGTGTCCCAAAGCAACCTCGTAATGTTATAGCTTGATTTTCATCTATCGGTCAAATCATTTGTAGCCTACTTGAGCCTCACAGCTTCCTCTTTCCCCCTGTATATCTGGCTGATGTGTTACGTGCATTGTGTTGTAGACGGACCTAGCAAAAGACACCGTAGTAACCCTGTTCTTGGGTCAGAGCTGCACCTACACTTTAGCAGTTGCTCTAGGAGGGGATACAATGGCTTGGACCTTTTGCCTTTGTGTCAGCGGTTTGCCTTTGAACCGGGCTTGCCGATGCTGCTAGAAGCCAGCCCCGCAGTTTGGGACCATGGTGCGGAGGCAGCAGCTTTCTTTCTGCTTCACGTGCCAGCCTGTCCCTGATCCAGCAGAAGTCTTTGAGTCTTGAGTTTGTTCACACGTGGCTGAACTCTACCTGAGTTCAGACACAGGGAAAAAAATTATCCCAACTAGTTGTGTCAGAACAAAAGCTCTTGCCCGGGCAGGGTACTCGATAAAGCATTGTAGAGCGGTGTTGCAAGGGTGCCCCCGTCCAGAAATGCATGAGACGGAGAAGAGGTGTCAAGGAACAATTCTCTGTCCTTACTTCTGCTGCATGCTTTGCAAGGACTGCTGCAGCTCTGGCTGGGGTGAAATAGGGGGTTATCATGAGTGCAGAGTAAGGAGCAGGTCACAGCTGGGCTGTATCCAGAGCAGATCAGGACTCAAACTGTGCCTCTAAAAAGCCGTTCCTGCTTCCCTTTTGCTCCAGGGTGCAAAATAGGTTGAAACCTCCCTATACAAGGAGCAATTTATTGACCCCCGACTGCATAACTGCACTGGCTGCTACCATTGCCTCTGCTACCCCTTCCACTTTCACTCGCTCCTTCATGCACAGGCTGGGGAACCAGGGTGATGCTTTATGCTCCTTATAACCTTGTGTGGGCACCTAAGACAGCATCCAGCCCTAAAAAATTGCTCATCCATGAATGCAAGTGATACAGGAGCAAAGGATTTCTTTCTTTTTTTACTATTCTATGAAAGAAAAAAAAAGCAGCTACAACCAGCCCAGTGTTTTCTGGAATGTGAATAACGAGTAGAAAATAATCTGCGCTGATCCCAGCTGGAGGAGGGAGTGCAGGAGTTGGAAGGAACGGGAAAGATTGTGCCCTGGGACCTTAGCCTTGGAGTGGAGCCATTGTCAGCCTTTTAAACTGTGAATATCTTCTGGTCAGCCCCTTGCCCAGCACACGCTGCAGTTCAAAGAGTTAACCGAGTCCCTTGCGTACCTCCAGCATCCTCAGTGTAATGGCATAGGGCTATATTTATTTCAAAGCACTACTGGGATTAAGCACATTGTATTGGTCCAGTGCCTAGCAAAATGGTGTGGCTGGCTGGCAACCGGGACTCCTGGGTGTTCCTGCGGTAAAAATAAGTAATCAGAAAGAAGCCAAGCTTTGGTCTCGTGCAGAGCTGGTGAAACAGTCTGAATGTCACTGAAGAACAGGGATGTGTTTAAATGGAGGTTACCCATCAGCTCTTCTTATTTTACATTGTTCATTGGCCTTACCGTGGCCATGATCTTACTCAGTCTGATCCCAACATTGCAGGTGCCGTTAGATCTGCATTGTGTAGAGCTGGGCTAGCTGGCAACCAAAAGGAGGGAGACGGATCCCCAAAGAGATGTGGAGACTCCTGAGACACCCACATCTGCGCTAGTGGTGGGGGCACAAGGGGCGTGAGTGAATGAAGCATGGCTGTGACTTGGGTGCAGGTCTCCAACCCCCCCAGTTGACATTTCAGTCCCTCAAAGCGATGCTGAAACTTTGAGCACTTTTTATATTGCTCTATGAAATGGGGAAGCAGCACCAGGATGAAGTAGCAGAAGACCGGGCTGTGATGAGCTGGGTGGGGCCGTGCTCTGAGCGCTCTCTATACCGCCAGTGGGATAAGCGCAAATGGGACATGGATAGAAAAAGTACCTGTGCCCCACTGTGCTTCAACCATGTGCTGCTCTGAACTTCCTGCCAGGATAGGAGCCTGGCAAGCCACGTAGCTTGTCCTGACTTTACCCACATCTCCAAAATAAAAGCTGGAAAGTTGTCATCCCTTCCCCTCCATGTCCTATTATTCAGCCCCCACTTCCCGGTGACTGGAGGGCTTCCACGCCTCACCTCCCTGTGCCCACGTCCCCTTCACAGCTCTTCTGAAGACCATCAGAAAACCAACCCTGCATCTGGTGTAAACGAACACAGCTCAATGGCCTTCCATGGAGGTACAAGCATTTGCCCCCCTGGAGGGTCTGGCCCATTGATTTCAATGGTGGGTCACTGACTTGTGCCAGCAGAGCGTCCTTTCTTTGCCTGCGGAAAAAAAAATTATTAAAAGGCACTAACGAGGTGGAGCCCAGAAAAGAAAGAGAGCAAATAAGAGGAAATCCCCAGCTCACGGTGATCAGACCCCTCCCTTTCCCCAGCTGGGCTCTCCCCCGCTTCCCAATTTTGGGATCCTGATTGAACCAAAAGGACACAGGCGGAGAGGCAGGGAGTGGAGGAGCGGGTGCGCCCCCACGGTCTCTCTCGTGCAGTCCTCAGCTGGTTCCTGTGTCTGCCACAAGCACGCAGCTATGAATATTGAAGTGAAAAGGGCCTTTTATGGACTTCACAGATGTGCTGAGGAGTTGGGGAGGGCCTCATTACCTCGGGGTGCTTTAAAAGGCCAAACAAAAGCCAGAAGAAAGAGTATTGGGGAGGGGAGGGGAGGGGGCAGGGAGGCGAGAACTGGAGAAAAGTTGAAAGAAAAGAAAAGAAGACTGGACTTGATGGATATTCCATCTGTTTATGTTCAGGCCAGTGCAGGGAGTTAACAAAGGCCGTCGGAGGCAGAGACTCCCTCTCGCTGGCTCTATCTCTCCCCACATTTTCTGGATGATTTGGTCTGCTTCACTTCTTATGTGCGACCGAGAAGCTGTTTACGTGACCATGTGTCTTTGCGTGGGCACTGCAGCTGGCATCTCCATCTCCCCTTCCAGGCACTGGTGTCCAGTGGGACTCCCTAGGGCCCCGGTGCTTTTTTGCTCCTCTCTCGTTCAGAGCAGTAGATGAAGTCTCGCTGAGGCTAGATCCCCAGCCGGTGTGCACGAGGGATTTGGGTGGAGATGGGCTGTTTTCTACCTCGGCAGAGAAGCTGGCTTGGTCTGCATGTGTCCAGCTGAAGTGGTAAGCAAAGCAGCCTCCCCTTATCGTCTATCTGGATAAAGATAACTGGTAAAAGTCTCCGAAGAATTGTGGTCGGTTAGGTGTGAGATGTTTGGTTCAGCTGGGGTAAGGGGCTCATGCATATTCCCAAGGTGGATGGATGGGTGGATATGGGCAGGGCTCAAAAGTACAGCCATTGCCCATATCTTTACTCAACGGTGACCTTCGTTGTGTAACAACAGCCAGTCTCGGTCTCGCCAGCCTCAAGGACCAGCTGGTGCTGTAGATGGTCGGGATTGCTATTTTGCACTCCAAAACTCATCCCGTGCGCCAGTCCTCGTGGGTCTATTGCTCCACAGTCCTCGAGCCCTGCTTGCCAGCCCGGGCAAGAGCCCTGAATATATGGTGTGGTTGCATCAAAGGTGTTACTCCATCGCGTGGCATTCGGCCTCGCTCAGGAGAGCACTGATGAGAGACTTGATGGGCATCTGCAGCGTCCCTCTCCCGCTTCCACCTGGAACGGGAGCATTGACTTCGAGCACATCGCATGTCCTGTTTTCACTGAGCTGCTGTTTTCCTGATGGCAACTTGGGCAAAATCACAGAAAATGAGGGTTGGAAGGGACCTCAGGAGGTCACATCTAGTCCAACCCCTGCTCCAAGCAGGACCAGCCCCAACTGCATCATCCCAGACACGGCTTTCCCATTGCCACTTGGATCTCAGCACTAGAAAACACGGTTGCAGAGCAGGCTTGGGTACTTTGAGTTCAGGCTGAGGATGAGATTGAAGCCACACTATATTCATCTTATCTGAGGTGTTTCTATGACTTCTGAGTGCACTCTTGGATGTATTTATCCTCACTCCTGTGGGGTCAGGATGTTCCCCTCCTGTAGACAGACAGTGTGACATGAACTATGTCATGCAGAGCGGGAACTGCACACAGGCCTCCCGATGATAGCACCCTACCTACCGGGTAATCCTTCCTTTCGTACAGAGTCGTGTGACCCTTTCATGACAAAAACGCCACATGAAATGCTTCCAGATCTGGGCTTTGTCAGGAGCCCAAAAACATTTGGTGAGGAAGGGCCTCATTCTGGCAGAACTAGCATGAATTTAGAGGCTTGGATGGCAACCAGGTGAAGCCTGGCAGCCAGGTCCAGCAAAACAGGGTGGCTCTGTCCAAGTTCCTCCTTGCATCTTCCTCTTCATCCCTTGGACCCGAAACACCCGTGTGAATACGTGGGAAAGAGGCTCTGATTCCCCGGCTCCCGACCATAGAGGCTGTGTATGGTTTGACTCCATGTTGCATGAAGTCCCCTGCCAAATTGAACCTTTACAGCACCCCGGCATTTGCCTTTTCCATTTTATTTGCATTCTCTGCCTTCTTAAATCTCCATCCTCCTCACCTCCATAGCTGCTAAGGCTTCTCCTGCCTCGTGCAATCTCCAATATGATCTTGCGCGTTCGGGGGAGATGGTGACACGATGAAGGGAATTACCCAGCTGTGAAACACCTCTCCGCTCCCCCCGCTCCCCATTCTTCTGCAGCATTGCCTTCACTGTTAGTGTTATTTCCAAGTTGTAAAGTCCATAATGGACATTACCTCGATCTGTGGTTCGGTTACAGCTGGCCAGTTCGGTGCCTGAATAAAAAAAACGCCAGCCCCTCGTCTCCGAAGGCCCCACACTAATGCTTTGCTGAACACCGCGGTCCCCAGCTGAGCTGTAAATGACTTTTTCATTTTCCTAGGCCTGCTACCCAGTCTGCTTGGTATTCAAGGGCACCCCACCAATACGCACTGTCATTCTGCTTGGGCCGAATTACTTGATTAAAACGCATATCAACTATTATGAGATTCGTTTTTTCTGCCACTGCTCCACACCGCAGCCCTTAAACTATGTTAAACTGTAATACTGCAGGGGCAGGAGGGGAGGGGGAGGTATTTCAGGAGAGAGGGGAGTTTACAGGTTGGAGAAGAAAATAATCCCAGCTATATTGCATGTGCTGGTTATTGTTTCTTTGTGGCTGGGAAGGTGGATTTGGAACCTCTCTGCCCCTCTTGATTGCATCTGCAGTTAAATAGGCTGCTGGAGGGGGGGAATTATTGTGCAGAAATCTCATTTAGACAGACCCCCCCCGCCTCGCTGTCTCATTTAGGGCTCAATACTCCATCAGTCTCAAAGAAGAGAGAGGGAGACAGAAAAGCCAGTTGAGTTTTGCACGTCGCCAAAAAATACATCACAGAAATATAATTCTTTTGTGCCCGCAACGCAGCCGCCACCTCTCTCCTTAGCTCAGCTCCTCGATAGTCTTGTTTGCATTTTGATGGATTTTGTTTGCTCTCTCTGCCCATTGCTCTCTCCAGAGAGAAAGGCAGATGCTCAAAATTAAATGGCAGGGCCGGTTTGCTCTTGGTCATGGAGCCACTGCTGGTGGTCAGAAAAGTGGCACCGTCAGAGGTGGAAGGAGGGATCCTATGCCCAGCCTTGCCAGCTCTGCCAGCCACCTGACATCCAAGCCATGCTCTTTCTGTCTCCTCCGTCACCCTACGGATTATGATCCTGCTATCCATTCACCCTGCAGAATAGAAGCCGCATCCTGCGGCAATAATGGCAGTCGTGTAAAAACTCCAGGTCGGGATCCTCTAGCGGGTAGAGGGGCGTTTTAAGTCTTTTAGCTCCCACATAAAGATAAGGGGCCTATAAATGAGTTAGTCCAGTGATCCCAAACTTTCTCAACTCCACAGGAGACGATAATCAGCCAATTGCATGCTGCCAGCAGTGTCATACTTCGCTCTTCCTGCCAACTTCTGGTTTAGCTTTTTAATTTCCAGTGGCCACAAGCAACCTCAGAGGGTTTTATTGCTCCTGAGCTGTGGCATAGCGCCGTCTGAGCTAGTCTTTTGCTGTGGTCGCATCTCTCTAGCCAAGCAGGGATTCGATCCTTCGGACCCTCGAAGGTCCGCAGAGCCTGTGCCCTTACTGTCCCCCGCAGCGTGTGAAATCCATCTGTCATCCTGCCTGTCCGGCTGTCCCCAACGTGCTGGAGGGCCATCAACCGTCTGTTTGCACAGGCAAGGGGAAGAGTCATGAAGGAAGGACCAAGCTTTTGGCTCTGGTTCATTAGGGCTGCTGACGGCCCGTTTGCATACATACATAGGGAACAAGCAGGAACAACTCGGGAGTTGTTCTAGGGAAGGGCAGACTGCGACGCACTTCCTTGCACTAAATTGCACGCAGTGTCTCTAATGGCAGTAGTGGGGGTGTGGGGTGCCAGGTGCTGTTCCACCTGGAGAAGGGATTGCAGTCTGACCTAGCATTTCTGTTATTCGTGTCCTGAGCAGACAGGAGGTCCAGCACGGTCCTGCAGCATCAAGAAAAGCTTCCCTCCATGGAGGTCTTCCCTTGGCCCGGTGCAATGCCCTTGTACCTTGTGTGCTGTTGGCTTGAGACGGTTCCACCAGTTTTCCTGCGAGTAGGTGCTAATCTCCTCTGCTTTTTTGGTGCTGTCCTCTTGGGACACCCCAGCGAGTGCCTGGTGCCCCTGTTGTGCCAGGGACCGCTGTTTGCTTCAGGGGCCCAGATTGCCTTCAGCAGAGACACAGGACTCAGCTCAGCCCTCCAAACCCTTCTTTCTTTCTTTCTTCCTCTCCGTATTTAGGATGGTGCAGCGGGGAATAAGGGATTGAGAGCGAGAGAGCAAGGAAATGAGTTACAGAAGGAGAGAAGGTGATGCAGAGAGATGAGAACTATTGAAGGAGGCAATGCGCGGCTCCCTTTACCCCTTACAAAATCCGATTGCTGCTTTAATGAATGCGTTTCCATGTCCGATCCTGCCTGCGAATCCTTCCAGACGGCATCGAGGTGCTTCAGGGGAAGGCAGCGGGTCCTTGTAGAGCATCAAGGGCCCAGGCTGAGCCTGGAGGGTCTTGTTGTCGCCCATTCCATCTAATCCTATTGATTAATTTAACTTCAGGGCTAAGAGGCGCCCAGAAGCAATGATGGGGGGGGGCAGGGAGGGAGCAGATGAGGGGAGGAAGCAGCTGGGGAGAGGGAGGGGAAAGTCAGCTCCTTAATTATGGAGGGTTTTGCTGCTTCTCCTCCCCCTCCACTCCCACCCCTTTCAGGCCCCTCCAGGTGCCCCCCGTCAGCTCCCCCTAATTACACTCCCCACCTCAGCTGGCATCGTTACCCAGGAATGCACCTTTGTGGGCCAGGCCTTACACTTTTTCATGCTAGACTGGATTCTCAAACCAGCTCCCGCTCCCCTGCAGCTCTCCCCCAGGCCATCCCATACACACCCTGCAGGTCCCGCTCTGGCCGCATCCCCATTATATGGGAGGTGCCATCTTGCACCATAAATGCCTCCTTCCCCTTCTTCCTCACTTCTTGCAAATCTCCACTGAGCCCTGCCTCCTCTCCAAAGGGGCAAGGTGTTAGTGCAGGAAGACAATGATGCAGGTGCAGATGAGACCAGATCTGAATAATCCTACCTTTGGGCACAGTGGGCATCGTGAGCTCATGCCGAATGCAACCAGAGATTGTTGGACCAGACCTTGAGCTGCTGCAAACTGGCATGGCTCCATCCCGATTTGTGCCAGCTGAGAATCTGGCCCACTGACACTGGTGGAGTTGCATGGACTTTTCTCATGCTGAGCTTCTGTCCCCGTGTAATTATTCTTAATGACTGTGTATCATCATTGTGCTCAGGCCCTGCGGTGCTCGGTGCTGTACATACCCACAGGCAGACACCCATGTCCTGCAATCTCAGTACGGGGGGAAGCTTGCAAAGTTTTGCAAATCATGCACTTTTTCAAGCTGGCAGACTGTCTTTCCCCTGTAATTTAAAACCCCGTTTCTTTCCAAGAGCACTACCATTCAGACAAAAGAATAGTGTTGCTTTTCCCCTCAGCTACAGGGCAGCTGTGCTGAGTTTTAAAGATAGAATCACACAAAAATTAGGCTGGGACCAGTGCAGTGTCTCCTTTTCCATTCGAGTTTTCCCCTTTCCCCTCTCCAATGCCTTTTTCATGTATCCTCTCTCAGTTGCTTTCTTTTTGCACCCAATCCCTAGGCAAAATGGCATCCTAGAGGGGTTGATAGTGAATGATCTAATATTTCCCTGTACATCATTACAAATAGTGAAAGGTAAATCACACAAGACCAAGTGCTTGATTTTTCACTTCCTTGGACTAAAGGTGGTCATTTACTCTTCTCCGGAGCAGATGTCAGATGCTGTCAAATCACGGTTGTTATTAGTTGCTTGGCAGCTGCATTTGGAAGCATCTGCCCCTTGTGCTAGGTGCTGTACAACCAGCTAACTAAGAGATGGTCCTTGTCCAGAAGAGCTTACAAACTAAGTGGGCACTCTCCATCCGCTCGCAGCAGATTAACCTGCACACCCAATTCTGCATGCCATTTTCTTCCATGGTGTAAAGCAGGAAGGCGTCATACTCAAACACTTTATATAGCTGAGGTCTTGTGTCCACATGGGACACTAGTACTGACTTGACTATACTGGTATAGAGAGGTGGTCAGCTGTGTTACTCTGAAGTCAGGCAGAAGTACTAGTACAGTCTTGGTGGTACAAGCCTGTTAGTTTGGATACATTTATACCAGTGTAAAAGTGTTTTTACCAGGATAATTTCTTCCCATAAGGAAAGAACAAACTCTAACAGTATAAGGCATCTTCTCCCTGGCATGGCTGCATCTGCACAAGTGGTTGTACTAGTATAACAATTCTGGTTAAAGAAAAAAAAGAAAGAAAAAGTCTCATTCCCTTCATGGAAAGACAGATGCAAAATCTGTGCAGAGTCCAGGTCACACTCCGCTATCCCTTGGGTCTGTGTAATGCAGGTGAGGACCTTGTGAAATGCCTACTTCCAGCCAGAACCAAAAAAATGCAAAAACAACCTTTCCTTCACTATTTCACCCTGCTGCTCCCAGTCCTGGCTGGAGCCCCAGACCACAGAAGTGCACGGTAAAAAAAAAATCAATACACGGGGTGGGAGGGGGGAAGTATCCAAACATTTTCAACCTGAAACATAGTTTTACAGGGAGGGCAGTTTGGAGGGAATCCCCTTTGGATAACATTTGGGCGGTAGCAAATCCTGTAGCTTTGTGTCCACCTCCAGTGCAAGGATAATAGCAGCACGTTTCCCCGCCATAGGCTCCAACGGGTGAGGGCTGGAAAAGACCTGTTAGATCGTTGAATCCATCTTTATGCAGTTACGGGAGATCGTCCCCTGATAATAGAGGATGCATTGGATAATAGGCTGATACCACACTCAATCTTAGCCAGAAGGCTGCCTGCATTATTTAATAAATCTGTGTCTGACAGTAGCAGCTGCATCCTGCTAAGAGCAGCTGGTTCCAGACGTGCCCTGGGATTTTTCTTGCTCTCTTGGTCCTTCTTTATGGTCTTGTTGTTGAAGCACAGGACTTGGCATCAGGCGCTTTGGGTTCCCTTCCCAGCCCTGCTGCTGCCTTGCTGTGTGACGATGGGCAAGTCGCCTCCTCGCCCTGTGCCACAATTTTTTGGTAAAATGCAGAGAATATCCAGCTCGAGCTTTTGGAGATAGGAAGTGCCCCAAAAGTTCTCTGTTGCTGCTGCTCCTTTCCAGTGGTGGCCTTTGACTGTCTCTCACCTTGGCTAGTTAGATAGATACCCAACACATCACGGGGGGGATGCTGTGAATTAAGTGTCAGGACAAGGACTGATCCTTCCAGGGCTCCTGAAGCAGGCAAGGTATTGCAGATCCATGGATGTTAAAGGAAGCTTAGCTCCTTCCCTTTATGGCTCATCACAGCCAAAAAGGTACAAAAGGCTGCAAGGTGGTGAGGCCAAGTGAGGAGGTGAAAAGGTTTGGAAGGGTCTTTTAGGGTTATTTTAACTTATCTACGCCCATAAGATTTCTACAGCACGGCTGTACAGCATAGTGATAGGTATCTGAGCAGTATCTGAGCTCTAGTTATTCGGGTATAAGTATATGAGCTCAAGTAACTCGGGTATAGGTATCTGAGCTCTAGTTATTCGGGTATAGGTATCTGAGCTCTAGTTATTCGGGTATAGGTATCTGAGCTCTAGTTATTCGGGTATAGGTATCTGAACTCTAGTTACTTGGGTATAGATATCTGAGCTCAAGTTACTCGGGTATAGGTATCTAAGCTCTAGTTATTCGGGTGAGTCAGCTGGATGGGCCCATAGCTTCTTGCACTAGCTCCAGGTAGGCTGGTGAGTCTGAAGAAAATAGTATTTATTCTTAATTTTCACATGTAGACTGTGATGAACCCGAGAGGCTGCGCCAACATACATCAAATAAGCCCTGCTCCAAAATGCTTATGGTCTAACAGAGACGCAGCCAAGAGTGGAGGGGAGAAACAAGAGGCTGCTTTAGGGGGGGTGGAGTGGGGGTAACAAAAATAGTCATACGTGGACAATTCATTCTTAACTAAGTCAGGAGCTGCAGTTACGGTAACCACCATTGGTAACAGGTGTCCTACTGCTTCCTCCCAGGTAGCCAGGTGGGTTTCAGGTATTCTGGTGGTTTTATTGCATTATTTACTTTGGGATCCAGCAGCGCATAGGGATCTGGATGGGGGATCGGGGCTGCATTGCGTCGGCTGCTCTATTCCCATGGAAAGACCTGAAGGCAAAGTCTATGGAGGTTCTTAAGGGGTGGGTGAGCTTGGTTCAGATGCCTGAATATTTTCCAGTGGCCATTCCTGTATTGAAGTTAAGTCTAGCTAATCCTTTGAGCATAGCAAAGATAAAACCCCATACAGTTAGATCATAAATAGCCTGAGCTTGGCAGGTAAGTGTGTGTATTACCTGTGTGCCGATACCTGCGGGGACAGAGAAATTGCGTCTGACTTGATTAATTTGTCTTGACCCCTCCCAAGTGCCGCATCGTTATCAGAGCCATCGTTCATTGAGACTCCAACTTACCTCTGTCTTCCCTTTTATTATTACCCATTCCTGCCCTAAAGAACATGGACTCAGGATGCCAACCATGGCTGGTCAAAGAGATCATTGTATTTGCACGAATGACATTCATCAAATGTTCTCAGCTTCCAGATGTGCTTGTCCCTGGCCCAGATTCATGCACGGTGAAGGGAGTAGTGTTCACATGCATGGTGTACAGTGCTTGGAAATGCCGATATTCTTGCTTGCCCCATTTTAGACCCCGAAAACCTGATGGCGCTGCACAGTCATATCCCAGAGCAGGGGTTAGGAGCAGTACGAGTCCATGGTTTGGTGGTTTCCCTGGCTCTGAGACTATGGGCTCGCCACAACAACAGCAGAGCCCACGGTATAGCTCAAATAAATGAGACCAAGCCTCAGACCCACACTATGCCCTCCTCGCCAAGAGCCTGGTGGTGAAAGCACCTTGCACTGCAGCATCCTGCAGCCACTGGTGCTTGTGACCCCGTCGTTATAAATAATCGGGCCCTGCCTCGCTTCCCCTGCATACCTGTGCCATTCAGCAGTCGTGCAGGATGCCACAATTGGATTGCCCCTGCTGGGACAAAGAGAGGAGGTTTTCGGTTCAGCCCGAATCACCTCGTAGATCTACATTTGCATCACAAGGATACTGAACCTGCACGGGGTTATATAAGGAAAGCTTTGGGACCGGCTTTGTGCTGTGAGAGGCCTCTAGAGGATGCTAACGAGTGCCGCAGTCTCGCCTCCGACTTCTAGCCTCTCCCACAAAAAGCCACTGGTCCTGATCCCTAACCCGGGTGCAGCTCTGTGGGTATTGCCTGGATCTAACTCCGGGGCATCTTTTTTTTAGTAACTCAGGGGCATCTTTTTTTTATTTATTTTTTTAGTCCAGTATAACGGGCTTGGTTTTGTTGTTCACTGATACCTCCCATGCACAGCAAAGGTCTCATAATCCTCAGTAAGGCCCACAGTTTAAACAGTGCCATAGTGTGCTCTTCTTTCTTTCATCCTTGGGCTAAAAAGCCTGTAGACGGTAGGGTGTCAGAGTCACTAATGAAGACAGAGTAGAGAGAGGGTCGGGATGACGGCCAAAACGTGTCCATACTTTGGTGCCTTCCCCCCCAGAGTCCATGCCACATTGCCTTCAATCACCAAAAAGCTGTTTGGAGCTGAAGGGAGCTCTTCAAACTCCTTTCCCCACATCCCTTTTGTTGCTTTTAGTCACTCATAATACTATTTTGTCGATTCAACATCCTTCTTAAAGACAGGGTCCAGAGCTGTAGTGACTGAAGTTAGGGGGCAGATGTTCTGCTTGAGGATGGATTTTTCTCATGGATTTGATACCACAAATGGTGTTTGGGTGACAAACCTGGAGAAGAGGCCAGTCCGGCACAGGCAGCGGCAGTGGAAGTTTTCCGCATGCCCTCCTTGAGCTGGGAGCATCTCACAGATGGGGAAGCACCACCTCTGGGCTTGTCGTGGGAATTTAACATCTGTGACCCGCTTAATCCCCAGCCTTTCTGCAAAGACAATTGATGGAGAGCCAACTGGCAGGGTTTTGGGGGGGATGTGGATAATTCTCCATAAAGAACTGAACGGAGGCCCCAAAACTCATTTCACAATGAGCCATCAAAGGCCCAGCCGCTGGTAACAGCCATCAACCAGGGCTGGGGTTGAGTTGTGCCCTAGAGGTTAGGATCACTGTGTGCTTTATCAGTCTCCTTCAGCTTGAGGGGTGTCTCTTACAGACTGCATGCTGGATGCAGACTATGCCCTGCTCCGGGCATCCGTATCACCCTGCCTCTGAGCACCTTATGTTTTATGGCCCTTTTTTGCCTCTATATCCTCTGCCCTTCCAACAACCCCCCTGCCTAGTTCTGGGCAACGATAGATTCACTGAAAATTGCTGCCCTGTGCCCATTCTGGAAATATTCCCAAGTGGGGAGTTTTTCTTCCCATCCCATGTGAGTTTTCAAGGCTTCATTTTTTTCTATCCCAAATTCAGACCAATGCTGAGATCTCAATGAAATACGATCCAAAAGAAAAATCAGATCGGGTTGCCCAAAGGATTTTGATTATAGATTTCATAGACATCAGGGCTGGAAGGGACCTTGTAGGATCATCGGGTCCAGCCCCCCGCCCCAGGGGCAGGAAGTCAGCTGGGGTCAAAGGGATCCCACCAAGATAAACATCCAAATGTGTCTTGAAAGTGTCCAGAGTAGGCGCTTGCAAAATATTTCCTTTCAGTTTTGGCCGTCTTTAATGTTATGTCAGCCTCCGTTAACTAACATTGCAAAAGGAGAAGGCATTTGAAGCCAAGATAGTGGGAAACTTTCTGGAAAGGTGGGAAGGGGGTTTTTGCAAGGGCTTCAAAACCTAACAAAGCAGGAGAGTTGTCAAAAGCTGCCGGTGCCTTCAAACTCTTTCCGTTCTGAGAAACGGGTTTTTTCCAAAGCCTCAGAAGTGTAGACAGAAAACCCTTGACCTGCTCTATTAGGCATGTGTCAGTGGCTTAGCGGGCAGCATCGTTTCAGCACGGGTTCCCCTCCACTGCCCTGAGACATTTTGCTCCGGTTCCTTTGCCCTCTCGCCCTTTGGCTTTTCCAGGACACGCACGTCACTCCCTGTCTCTTTGCCTTCCCAGGTAACAGGCTGGATGAAGGCTCGGACGTGGAGTCCGAACCGGACCTGCCCTTGAAGCGCAAGCAGCGCCGGAGCCGGACCACCTTCACTGCTGAACAGCTGGAGGAGCTGGAGAAGGCCTTCGAGAGAACCCATTACCCAGATATCTACACACGAGAGGAGCTAGCCCAGAGGACCAAGCTCACCGAGGCGCGGGTGCAGGTAAGGACCAGAGCCAGGACATGGCAGAGTACTTGGGGAGCAGAGCGGGGAGTCCACGACCCTTAAGGAAGGTGGCTCCGGCATCACCCTGGGATGAGAGGCAGAGGCAACAGCTGGAAGTGATAAGGTGGATGTTCCCTATCTCTGGAAACATGTCAACGGGGCTGCAAGATGCATGGTTTGGAGCCAGATCCAAAGCTTCCCCGTAGTCCAAGGATGGCGTGTCACAGAGGTACCAGCTGCCCCGTTTCAATCCAGAGTAGGGCTGCCGTCCAAACTTTCCCAAAGTGGGTGGGGAGTTCAGATCTGTGCTTTCTGCTGTGGGACGGGAAGGTGTTATACCACTGACCTCGGATAAAAGGGTGGAGGCACACCACTTGCCACCCCCCAACCTCCTTTCCCCCTGCCCAGGGGACTGTATCATGTTCAGCAAAGGTTGCAGATTTGGCACGTGATATGTATTTTTTTAAAAAATTTTTGAACATCTCCTGAGAGTTTGCGAAGAGTGGGGAGAAAAGGGGAGGGGAAGGGAGGTGGGACTCTGACATCTACACGATTAATAGCCCTTGTGGGAACTCCACACAGAGACCCTTATGTCTTGCAGATAAAGGCTGGGTCAGCAGTGTGTGCAAACATGCAGAGGGATAAGGAGTGTGAACAGATCGGTGGGTATAATAGAGTCCCCCGGGGAAGGGGAAGGGAGGGCTGTTGAGGATTGTGCTGGGCTAAAGAAGTGAAATGGAGACACCAGCAGTCAGTCCTCCGTGCGGGCAGTGCTATTAGGTTTCAGGCTGAGCATTGGGTCTCTGTGTGTAGAGTCTGGGCTTGAATTGCAAGGGGAGTGAGGGCAGGAGCAGCCCAGCCTCATGACTTTCCAAGTAAGCAATCGGATGGAAGCAAAACTGGCGTTTTTCTGTGCGCTCGCACACCAGCAGGTCCGTAGGGCTGAATCACACCCAAAGCCAGACAAGGGAAGGCGTTTCCCCACAGACAGCCACTCGGACAACCCCACCGTTCATGCTCTTCCCCCGCCGCCTTCCTCAGCGAAGGAGATGAAGAGCCAGGAATGCTGCATCTCATAGGGTTTCCCGTGCATCTTCTCACCTCTCAGGGGCCTTTCCTGGAGGGATGACAATCGGCCCCTCCTACTCCGAGATGGAAAAGATGCCCTAATTCAGGCCAGGCTCCCCGCAGGCACAAGCCGCGTTGTCCCAGCAGATGCGGCATAGCCAACGCCTAGAGGTCTTAGCAATGGAGATGCCATTTGTGCACCTTGTGAAAGGCAGTAGCGAGGACTGGGGCTGGATGCAACGAGCAGCTTCTCTGTGTCCGAGGCATTATATTGGGTTTCTCGCCTTCTTAATGTATGGGGCATGGGTGGTGGGGACCAGGCTGCTGTCAAGCAGAAACACCCCTTTATTTCTTGTTGGGCCCAGGCAGCAGAAGGTTGCACCATGCACCATGGGTTTTGCAGGGAGGTGCACCCTGAGTTGCACCGTGGTTTTTGCAGGGAGGTGAATCAAGAGGCAGGGGGTATATCTCTGCCTCCGGGAAGGGCTGGGGAGAGGCTCCATAGCAGACACTTGCTGGCAGGGTGGGGTGGCATCAGTACAAGAGGACAGGTTGGGAGTCCTTTGTCCTACAAGAGCTTGTGAAGCCTTGACAATCCCCCTCCGCCCCCAACACCTGCTCCAAGCAAGCTGTGCTCTTTCCAGCTTGGGCAGAGAGAGTTTGTCAACGAAGGGGCCTTTTAAGCACCAAGCCGCCGTTGTCCTATACCTCGACTGATGCGGACGTGAGCAGACCTTGATGGAGGTACGAGAAGGTGCAGATGTGTCGAATGCGCGCCAAGAAAGGTGCCCAGAGGGCGGATTTGACTTGGCCAAGGACCTCCGAGCACATGTTTATGGTGAAAAAACACATCTGTGTTGCAGAGCCAGGAACAGGGCGAGCAGGGAGGGGAGGGAGAGTCCCAGGGATGCCCATCTGCTCAGAGTCCTCCACGCAGCCCCATGCCAGGCCTTGAAATGGAGGGCACCCACGCAGCTGGAGGGCCGACCTCCCAGTGGCAAGGGGGCAGGGAGCAGAGGAAGCCAAAGCAACATCAGTGACTAAATGAAGGAAAGTAAAGCCCCTTCCCGCATCCCGAGCCGTGATCCACGAATCCCTCTCTCTGCTCCCAGGCAGCTCGCAGGGAGGCTCCTGCCAGAGTCCAAGTAGCAGCTGTTCTCCGAGGCACATTCCTGATGGCTTTCTCATTCCGACATCCTGGCAGGCTCGGCTTCTTCCCACCACTTTTAAGCCTGCCGCCCCTTGTAAAATTTTCTGGATATCAGAGCGGATCTTTTACTGGCTCTCGGGACCCACGAACATTAGTCAATCAAGTTCTTGTGGAAAAAAAACACACACGCACCCAGCAGGGAAACTCCTGCCAGCTCCTGCAGCCCTGTTCCTGTCTCTTCGGAGACTCGAAGGCCTCCTAGTATTATATTGGTAGGAGCAGTAGCAGCAGCTGGGATCGGGGCTTTGTGCTAGATGCTGCGTCTCAGCCTCGTGTGGACGGGGAGATGGAGATGAGAGATGGGCCTTATGCTAGGTGTGGTACGAGCACATAGTCAGAGAGGGGCCGTGCCCCAAAGAGCCTACAGAGTTAATGGACAAGGCAGGCAGAAGGGGAGAGGAGACACAGAGGTGCAGGGAAAGTGAGCAACTTTTCCAAAGTCATGCAGACCCAGCGATTGAACCTAGGTCTGCTGCGCACCAGTCCAGTGCCTTGTCTATTGGAGCATGCTGCCTTCATGACCTGCTATAAGGTGGCGGGATTGTACCCAGCAAATCCTGCTTTCAACCCAAGAGTGTGTTGAAGTCAAGTCTAGGTGATACTCTTGTTACTTAATGTGTGCCCAGCGAAACTCCCACCAGAGATCAGGCTCTCACCAGGTTATGCTCTAGATGGTCCCTCACCTGCTTTTCCTTCTCACCCGCTTGCCCACTGTTTGCTTTCAGATATGAAATGAGCTCCCTCTAGTCCCATTTATTCTCCCTGCTCTCTGAGTCCATACCCATGGGCTCCCCTCCATCTGAGAGGCCTTTCAGTCCATTAAAGTTTATGAGCAGGACTTTGGAGCCTGGCTGACCATGCAGCTGTGCAGCTAAGTGGAAGTTTAACACGTTGACAGCTAATAAAGTTTGCAAGCTGAATAACGGGGAGGGGGGAGGAGGAAGCAGCAACAGTTGTGAGCTCCAGTTTCTCCTCTGCGGAGGGGATCCTTTAGGGCCGAGCAACATTTTGGTAGGCCCATCTCGATTGCTGTGCCCTCAGGGTGCCAGGATCCAGCTTGGACACACTCCAAGATCCAAGTGATTTGGAGGCTGATCCAAAGCCTGCTGAAGTCAGTGGAAAGCTTCCCCTCCCCTGCCTTGATTTCATTTCAGCAGCTTTGGAGCAGCAGCTTAATGCCTGATCTGAATTCCCATCCACTGGACCATGATGTCTCCTTGACATAGCGGCTGTTTGCTGCTCTGCATGCTCCTGGTGCGGGAGTTTGAGACACCCAGTCCCAGTAGCATGTGTGAAGAAGCACTTTAAGCTCCCCCCAAACTGGGGTCTAGCAAATATTGCTCCCAGACTCCCAGCTCATTTCGAGATCTCGGCATCAGGAATATTTTTCAAACATCGGCGGTAACACACAGGGTCCAGGCCAAGCAACTGGGCTGTGTTTATCCCACCGTTACCATGAACGGGCTCATTTTGATGGCTCCCAAAGTACTATTTCACTACTCCTTCCCAGAAGTCTGCTGGGAGTTTTTGGAAAACACATGGTATACTTTGTTACTCAACATTGCTTGCGAGTGAATCAGATGGACGTACCCCGAGCAGCTGGGTCTAGCGAGTAAATTGATCCTAGTCCCTGTGGCCGAGGCAGTGGGCACTTCCTGGGAATTAATGAGGAGCTAGAAGGAGCTGATGCATTGATATGCTGATGATGGCTATTAATCCCCAGGAAATTCCACGCACTGCGAGATCTTTATTTCTATGCTAACATTACAGTAGGGAGAAGGGTTGGAGACCCATAGGCTTATTGATCATTTTTATGGAGGATGCAATTGCGGTGGGTCTGGACACAATAGACCGTGCGCCTTGTTGAGTAAAAGGACTCAGGTCTGTTCTGATTATTCCACTCGGTTTATAATCCCAGCTAGCGATCCTCTAAGCCGGTGGGGGCCAACCTTTTTGGCAGGCACGCCACAAATCAGCCCCGCACCCTGCCTAAGCGCTCCTCCGATTCCCTTCCCTTACCCAATCTGCTGCTCTACTTTCTGTTTCCTTCCCTGTTCTCCCTGCCTGATCTGCTGCTCTGTTTTCTGCTCCTTGCCCTATCCGCCATTCTGCTGCCAGTGCCCTCCCCTATCCACCGCATGCCACATATGGAGGCTGCCGTGCCCCCCCACTGCCCAGCCACTTGCAGAAAAGCACGACTTTTATACGCAGGTTCACATCATCATAAACAAGCAGCCACCTATGCTAGCGTGCATGACATCGTCTCCAAAATTGAAGATCAAGGAAAAAAGAATTCCTTCAATTGTCCACAAAATTATGGGTTTTTTTTCATTCAAAACTTTTTTTTCAGATTGTTCCATCTTTTTTTGTTTCATTTTGGTGAGAGAATTTTCTCGCTCGTTGATCCATTCTTTTAAAAAAAAAATGCTATAGTTGTGTGTGAAAAAATATTATATCAGTTGGGTGGGGGGGGCTTTTTTTTGTCTTTGATTTTGCATTTTTGCACTTCTCTCCGGTAGAAAAGTTTCAAGGCGGGGGGGAAATAGAGCTTTTCTCCCCATTGGAATGAAGCAACGGTTTTGGAAGAGGCTGGAGTGTTTTGTGCTGAAAGTTTTTATTGGAAAAGGGGACATTTTGAAGAACTCTTGCGGTTCCGTTAAAACTTCTTCCAAATGGCAGTTTCCCTTCAAATTTGGCTTTGATGAAAAAAATGTTGACTCTTCCATATGAGAGTGGTGTTCTGTATAACTCAGTCATGGGGACATACGGGGCCAGAGCCTCAGACGGTGATAATGTGTTTAGCTCCATTTATACACGGGTCTAGGTTGTAGCCGTGTTGGTCTCAGGACACAGGCAAACAAGGTGCTTTGGTAAATCTGCTATCTTTTATTAGACCAGAAATTCTTCTTTGCAAGCTTTTAGGTATAAATACCCTTCATCAGGCTGAGGAAGTATCTGCAGTGGATTTGCGCTCTTCCTGAAAGCTTGCAAAGAAGAAGTTTTCCAAGTATTTGAGTTGGTCTAATAAAAGATATTAGATTGCCCTAAAGAACCTTGTCGGCCTAGCTCCATTTATTGCTTTACACCAGTTTACACCAATTTATAGCAGGTGGAGATCTGGCCCACCAAGTCCAGGGACCCTGTGGTGGAGCTGTGCTGAAGTGCAGTTCCCCAGGAGGGACCAGGGGAGTCCAGGACCCTGCTAAGCACCGGTGCGCGGGGTGAAAGGGGGAACCCAGTACTCCGTCAGACAGCAATCGCTCTGGTCGGGAGCTAGTCTCATTCATGGCCGTGTTCGTTAGTAGGTGCAATGAGGGCATATAGCTGGAAGGAGCCTCGGGTAGAGGTGGACATGTCCATCTTCTCCCTGAGCGTTAGCCCAAGCCGTGCAAGGCTGCCTCAGTCTAATGCAGTCGGCCTGATGGTTTGATTCCAAAGCTCTTTGAGACTTTTCCAGACAGGCTCTTTTAAAGCAATCCGGTCTCACTTAAAGGTCAGTTGAAAATGTTTTCTTTCTTTCCAGGGGGTTTGACTAGCTTGCATTGTGTGCAGGGGGGGTGGTATGAGGTTACGACACAGCAGCTGCCCCGTGCTGTTGGCAGCAGCCAAGGGCATTGAGAGGATTGTGCGCAGGATGAGGGAGCCAGGGCTGCCTGGCAGAGGCCAGGTTGGCATGCCCATTTTCTGTGCTGCCGTGCCAGTTCGATAGCATTCTTGCATGCAGGAGCACCCAGATAGAGGACCCGTGCAGCGTGCGGCTCCTGCCACCGTGGCAGCCACTTCACCAGAGGCTTGGAGGCATTTTCTGCCTGTGCCCAGGCCCTGGGAGAGGTCACGATAAAATAGCCAAGTGACATTCAGCTCCAGCGAGGGGGCACAGGTGAAGTTAGACCGCTCTGTCTGCCAGGCTTAAAGGAGCAGCTCCACTAGGTAAAGCCAGCAAGGACTCAACTCCATCTCCTTGCCACGTCACTGCTGTTCCTTCCCACTGACCCAGCCTGAGCTGGGAATAGGAATGGAGGCAGGTCACTTGCGAAGATAACACCCCAGGCACATGCGCTCGCTAGCATCCTTGTAGATAAGCCACTCTTCTGTCACACGAAACGACCCTGTAACTAAAATGTCCAGCTATCGAAACTCACTCCAACTGCAGGGACCTTCCTTTTCCATCTGAATTTTGCAAAGCTATGTATCATCTATCAGAAATGCAAGCATGACTTGCACCTCCACCCCCTACACACATACTCTGCCATGCATGTATCCTAGGATGGGATTTAAATTGCACTCGGGCAGTTTGATACACCTTGCAAAATCTTTGTAAGGGGCCTCATCACCGGCAGACCCTCAATACAAGGATGGCAATCTTTCAGTAAATAGGGAGGCCATCAGGGAGGCTGTAGATGACTGAGGAGACCAATCTGACATCCACATGGCATCATCCGGCCCAATGGAAACATGCGTAGACCAGTGAAGGGGCAGAAAATCCAGTTATCTAAGGCTGGAGAGGGTCAGTCCTATTATAATGAGTATGTTAAACATTGCAAAAATAAAGTGGGGATGGAGGGGCTGATCCCAGTCTTTGTTCAGCCAAAATTTCTACTGAAATCCAGGAAACTGAATAAAAATGTCTGTCCGGGCTGCATACATAGAAGAAGGGATCCATAGGAAATGTAGAGTGGAGAACACCGTTTTGCACTCGTTAACCACTGGGAATAAGAAGCAGGTCTCTTGATAGATACTGATTTTGCCTACCTGATTGGGACGTCTTGGGGGGCAAACACCTTCCTCTTATGAGGAGCGGGTCAGCTGTTTCTCCCAAGGCTTCCAGCGTGGGTAGAGAAAATCAAAAAGATCCCGACAAGCTATGTGTGCTTCTCCGGCAGCCACCAGCCCCTGCCCCATTAAAAGCAAGTAAACGTGCCATTCATTCATTCATTGCCCACATACAGCACTTAATCTATTCCCCTCTCCACCTCTCCCATTAAACAGGCCCGCTATTTATCAAGGTGCCAATTAAAGTCGATTCAGTTGTGGCAAAGAACAATGGAAAATGTGCGTAAGAATCAAGAGTGGTGTTTTCCAAGATATCATAATCTTTCATCCATTCCCCACAGCATTTAAGCTATTTTTAAAAGCTCACAGCTTTTTCTCGCGCCAAGAAAATCTTCACAATATAAATCGGTGTGCTGCTGGTGTGCTGTTAAAGCCCAGTCTATCTCCAGCCAAACAATAGCAGCAGGAAATCTGCTCCCCAACACGTCATTCACCTCACTGAGGTGTGAACATCAAAGCCTGTTCTGGAAAGTTTAAATGCAACTGGAACATTATTAAGCTTGGGCCATCTAAGAGGCAGGCATTCGAGTGGAGGTGAGGCACTCTATAAAACACACTGCCTTGCAACTGCTTTCTGCCAGCAGTGAATTTATCCCAGTGTCTTTCAGCTTCCCCGAGCCCCTTTTATTCCCAGACATGCAGTTTATTAGAGAGAGAAACAGATAAGTGAAGCCAGGAGTTTATTTTTCGTTTTATTTATTTAATAGCATTTTCTTTGCACAACTGAAATAATCACGGAGAAGCTTTCTATACGGCGTATATTCCTATCACACTGTTCGCAAAACTGTCATTCAAATCCCTAATAGTTGTTACGTTCGGCTGTAATGTATTGATTATTAATTGCTGGATGGAGGCAGTGTTAATACCCTTCACAACGTAATATATTGATTATTAATTGCTGGATGGAGGCAGTGTTAATACCCTTCACAACGTAATATATTGATTATTAATTGCTGGATGGAGGCAGTGTTAATACCCTTCACAACGTAATATATTGATTATTAATTGCTGGATGGAGGCAGTGTTAATACCCTTCACAACGTAATATATTGATTATTAATTGCTGGATGGAGGCAGTGTTAATACCCTTCACAATGCAACAGGGAAGGCAGGCCTGAGAATTGGGGTAGGACACGGCTACCACCTCCAGTTAGCAGGTGGAGGACAGACAGAGCGGCTAAATGACTGGCTTGAGATCACCCAGGACATCGGTGGCAGGGAACTGAGCCAGGTCCTAACTTGGACCATCTTTCCACCCCCATCTGCCTACATCCCTCAGCTTTATGTGTCCAAAATCTATGTCTAATATGACCCTGGGCCTGTTCCGCTTCTTAGTGGTAGATCGGGGAAGGAGATTGTGGTGATTTGTGTATTTATTTTATTTCATTCGATTTAGATATTAACAATAACATTTACAAAAAGGCTCTAGGGGTCCGGGCGCTTAATGAAATCGTATAGTGCTCCAAAGAGCGCCGAAAACTTTTTCAGACGGGAGCAATCATGCAGTTTGGCCAGAGAGGCAGCTACAAAAAAACCCACAAAAACCCTCTGTTCAATCCTCTCCAACACAATCATTGCAGGATAGGAGCCCACCCTCAACCCTCTCCAAAAGGCTGCTGAGCAGGTGGTGGTGGGAATCCCAGCAGTTGTGACATTTAATAACCAGACTGGACAAAACACTAACACGTGTGCCAGGGAGACCCATCCTACATTGGATTCGGGGCCAGTCGTGCATGCACAGTCTTTAGTCCAGCCAGTAGCCGCACGGAGTTGAGGGGAACTTCGAGCGACCGGGTCACGAATGACCCAATGCGTCTTTTCGACCTCTGCCTTCTGCATTTCAGAGCAGGTGGAAGGAAGCACGCGTTGCACCTTTCCCCGGCGGTCTGAGGGTGAGGGCACGACTTGTCGGCCCCATCCCTGTTCCTGTTTATCAGCTGATTCATCCCATCCATCTTCCTCCAGCATCAAGTCCTGATTAGGTTGAGGAGGAACACAACAGGCTTTCTTTCCCACAGAAGCCTCTTCCTGACCTCCCTTCCCTCCCCTTGTCAGACAAATTGTGGGAGCTGACCCAGATCTCAGCGGCTGCTGGGATAATTCAGTCCAGCCTCCTCCTGGCAAGCAGCTGTCTCTGCTGCCATTCACCTCTGGTGTGCTGCTGTGCTGGGGGCGGGCGAGAGGGACGAGTTGCAGGAACATCTCATGCAGGGTATCAGCAGGGCTGGCTGCGTGGGCTCGTGTTCAATAAGAAGCAATGCTACCCTTTGCCCCAAACACAACCAAATCTACCCCCAAAGTAGGGGTAGGTGGGGAAGGCCTTGATCTGGTGAGCAAGAAATCTGAAATCATTTTCTAACTCTGCAGCACATTCCCTGAAGGACTTCATCAGTCTGTGCCTTTGTTCCTCACCTCTACCATGGGGACGATGGTGATGCCAGCCATACTATTTTGTTTAATTAGACTGGTGGTTTTCAACCTGTGGTCCGCGGATCCCTGGAGGCCTGCAAACTATGTCAAAGGGGTCCATTAAAGATGACTATGTTCAATCAAAAGGATGTGAATACCCACGCTGACAATGCAAAGGGGTCAGCAGCTCCATTTGCAGTTTCCAAAGGGGTCTGCAAATGAAAAAAAAGGTTGAAGACCACTGAATTAGAGCAATAGATTCATAGGGTACGCACTGTCCTTTACCATGCACATGTGCAGCACCCAGCACGGTGAGGTCTACGGGAATACAAAGATGTTCAGGAAGTACCAGGACATTCACAGAAGAGCCACTTTGAGAGGTGTTCATGGTTCAGTTCAATGAAGCGTCCAAGCTTTTGGTTGCTTCTCAGGATCAAGCCCAAGTTTCCATATCCTTTCAAAATCCCGTCACCATCCTGACGTATCAGGAGCTGGAAGACAAAGAGTGAGACTCTTGGGTTGTTGCAAGAGACTCAGCCCATCAGAGGGCACATAAATATACCAAGATCACCCTTTGAGACAGGAGGGGTAAAGGGATATTTGGGACAATATCTTGGTTCAAAGTGTTCTGCACTTGAAATAAGCAATGGGTTTTCTCCATTAGATTGGTTTCAAGCTCCTGGGTTTTGCCCTGGCAGGCACGAAGGCCTGTGTTCATGATCCATATTGGCCTTCTCCATGCCCAAGGCACAGATATCACTGTGTATGGGATTCATTTCTTTGCCAATAAAGATGCCTGAGGTCCTATCTCTGTGCAACGCCTTCAGATGAATGAGATCTATAGAGGGGAGCGGTGACTTGCAGCTGATGGTCTAAGGAAGTCTCTGCTTTATTTATTTGATGATGATGATGATGATTTCTTGTTTGTACTGCAGCAGTACGTGGGAGTCTAGTCACAGGTCCGGACTCCACTGTGCTTGGTGCTGTACACGCCTTGGCCAAAAATATGGTCACTGCCAAAAAGTTCTCCAAGTCTAAGTATAGGCTGAGAGATATTAGAGGGATACAGACCAAAAGAGAAGGAAGTGCAAGGAAACATTGAGGCAGTGTTGGCCAGCATGCTAGATGGTGGGCTCAGGCCAAGATGCTGAACTCGAGTGGCAAATAGGCTTCCTGGCCTGTGGGCCATCTGTCCCGGGGTGAGTCCCCCCACAGGGATTGACTTATCCTCTAAGGATTGCATGGGATGTCACCCAACCTCTCAAGAGAGGCATCCCATGGAATAATGTCACTGGGAAGCCATCTCACTTGAAATAAAACACATCCAGGGATATCTGAACAACCATCAGCTGCAAGTCACCTCTCCCCTGTATGGATCTCATTCATCTGAAGGGATTGCACAGAGATAGGACCTCAGGCATCTTTATTAATTGCCACGTGCTGCCTGCAGCGAGCTCAATTTTGCTCCAATCCACTTCACGCTTGCAATGAAAGAAGCAAATTTAGGCTGTGTGGGGACCCCATGCCGTGCATGGATAAATGACCCCAAGGGACCTTTTCTTTCTTTAAAAAAAAAAAAGCAGCCGCTGGACACGTGTATACATCTGTCTTCACATACCTCGCACAGCTCTTTAGGCTAGTGCCAGCCAACTTGTGCCGTCGCAAGGCACTGCCTTTGCAATTTTGCCGATGCCCATACCCGTGGCTGCTGGGGCAATGTCTCACCAGGCAGACCTGCAGCTTCAAGGCTGCTTCCACTTCCTCAACTTCTCCTCACCACGGTTTGGTTTTAGCAGCCGTGGCCTTCACCCTGGGCTTAACGTGGTGTAACAGGATCTTCTGGCAGGGGAATCTTTAGTGGCTGATAAAACCTTAACTGTTATGAAATGAAAGCAGGTTCCCTTTGAAGTGAGCCTCGCATTACAGTTAGACGCGCTAGCCTGTATATTTTAACTACCAATAAAATGATTTATAAGCATAAAGCCCTGAACCACCTTTAAGGGGGGCGGGGGGAAGGGAAGCATTGCTAACGTCAATAGCTGAAATGCATCTTCCTTTTTTTTCGGTGGGTTATAAATAAGGGGCAGAATCAACCTGTTTAGGCCATGAAATGTCCCTTCCTCTGCAAAGGAAGATAAATCCTATCAACTCCTTTGTGGAAGGTTTCAGCGTATTTCTTTTTTTTTCCCCTTTTTTTTTAAATCTACCGCTTTTTAAGGGAAAGGGGCCTGTTTGTATCCTTCCAGCAGCCTCAGTTAGGAAACCCTGGAGGTGGCCGTGCAATTGTGAATCTTCTTTGCTGTGTACATGTGCTTCTTATGAACTTATTATTTATTTGGTTTGCCGTAGTGCCTGGAGGCTCCCATCATAACTGAAATCTTGCGCTAGGCTTGATACAGGAACGCCGTCAGAGACAGCTTCCGTCCCAAATACCTTGTCGTCTAAATAAATCAAACAAAGGACTGGGGAAAGGGAGTGTTTCTATCCTCATTTTATAGACCGGTGAAGGATGCGACCCGAAGTTGAATGCAACGCAAAGACTCCCACTGACTTCATGTCAGATTTTTCTCCATTGGACACAATACTGTACCAGGATGGTACTTCTCCAGGTCAAGAAAAAGAAAACTCTGCAAAAGGGCAATGGTGGTGGGGATTGAGGATCGATGCGCAGAGAGTGGAAGAGGCTCTAGGAAGATGAGGCTGCTAAGGAGAAGAGGTGGGGGTCTTGAAGGGTGGCAGGGACTGGAGCTTGTTCTAGCTAAGTGTGTAGCACAAAAAAAATTGAACAGATGGGAGCAGGAGAAGAAGCAGCAAGAAGAAGAAGTTATCAGGGCAGAAATATAAGTAGGTCTGAGTTGAGATGGGGTCAAATCCTGCTACCTTTGAGGACAGCGGTCCCTGATCTCAGTAGGACAGGATGAGGAGTATACAGCCTTCAAAGTCTAAGTGGGGGTCTTGAAACAGAAACCCAAATCCTTGCAGTGTTTGCACAGTTGTAAGCCAATTTGGCCTCACTTGCCAACACTGCCTTGCACTTCTTACAAGATGTGTGGTGGGGGGCACAGGAACCCCACGTGATGTAACATAATACAATGTAAATCTCTCCGAAATTGCATTCTGATCACACGTTAGCCAGCCCGACTGACAAAATCACCCAAGGGGGGACAGGAGCCGTGGTGGGTAGGTTGCTGGAAAAACCTGTCCTGTCTTAGCCCGTCCCACTGCACATGTTTCTCTTAAAACTCCTAATCCAGAGTGGATTTGCCAGCATCTGGCTCTCAGTTATAAAAGGCACTTTCCCACCCTGTCCAACTTCAGGGAAGTGTCAGAATTCAAGGGGGCGGCTTTTGCTTCCTTGGAGTTCAAAGTCTCCTTCTCATCCGACTTAGGGATTCATGATCACTTGATTGCATTTTTACCAAGAGACGATTTCCCTCCCAAATCTTTTTCATCTTCTTCTTGCCACCAGGATCATTTGAACGAGAGCTCTTCAAGATGGAGATCTGGTGTTTTTCTTTGCATGGAGAAGGGTCATTCCTGCCCCCGTAGCTCAGCGCTGTTAATCAGACCATGCACAATCTTCTTGGGCCGTTTTCAACTCTTTTGCAGAAGGAGCAAGTGATGCTAAAAGAAACGTGCCCTATAAGCACAAATGCCCACAGGTATTGTGTGCACATGTGTGAACGTGTGTGTGGAGCATAACAGGAGAAAATGACAGGTGCATCCATTTAATATAACCCAACAGGAAGCCAAATGTTAACATAATATTATCACTATTTATTAGTTTGTGCTATTGTGTCTGGAGCCCAAGTCATGGACCAGGACCCTGTGATGCTGGGCACTATATCAACACAGAGCAAAAATACTGTCCCCGCCCCAAAGAGCTTATGAAGTGTTATGGACCCTGGTGCACACTTGACCCTCAGCTCTTTCTTTGACATTGCTGACAATGCTTAGGGATGGCCACTAATAATAATGACAATAATAATACAATGTACCTTTTTTCCAAAATTCAGCTGCTGGAAATTGGGGCTTGCATTATAATCAAGAAAATACGGTAGCAGCAGTTTCTACCATTTAGGTCCCTCCCAGGTGAAAGCAAAAGGAAAGCTGCATATGCTCCAGGCAGGCTTCTCTAGCTGCTGGCTGTGAATACCTTTGCTTTCTCCCGGGGCTCTCAAGGACAGATCTGAATTTCCTTCATTCGGCCTTCCAAAAAAAAGGTGCATCTTTTATTTGGGGCATGTCGTATGTCAGGAAATATGGTAATATACAGGGACTTTGACTAGAAAAGGTTCTGGCTGTTAAAGCAGGGCATAAGCTAATCCATAACTATTCAGGGTTAGGAAGGACTTTACATTGCAGGAATATTATCCATCCAACAGCCCACTGACCGGTCGCCTCCTCTGATGCTGGTTGCACACTGTTACAGGACTAGATAGTCCGATGCACGACAGCTTT
>NW_005842507.1:225020-231526 GCF_000455745.1 Alligator sinensis
CAGGATGAATGAACCCCACCTATCCTTATGCTCCATTTGTTTCTGCTTTCCGCGGACATTTGTGCGATTGCACTTCACTAGTATGACACATTCAGAATGAATCACAAGCTTCCAGGTTCAAATAGCCTCAGAAAGCACGTTTAAAACTGAATTGACTGCCTGTGAGAGTCCCCACCAAAAACCTTCAGTGTAGGATTCATGCTCATTTGGTCAAGAAGCAGAAAAAATAGCACGCAGCTTCTGGAAACATGTGACCAGAGCTGAGAGCAGCACAGGCCGCAGATTAATGAGATTTGTGGGAAAATGTGTTGCATATTTTCAAACATCAAATGCACGCCAGCAGTTCACAACTGGTGCGTGCACTTTCTGCAACAAGAAAGAGACATTCAGTTCTTTGGGTAAGAGACTGAATATAGATTGTTATCTGTATTGCCAAAAGGCCTAGAGACCTAAAATGAGGTCAACATCACTGTGCAGTGGACTATTTCAGCCAAAGACAACCCATGCCCTGAAGAGTTTGCACTCTAATGACACAGAACAGACACAGGATGGAAGGAGGAAGAAAGGCACGGAGAGGCAAAAACTTACCCAAAGCCATTGAGAAGCTACACAAAAGACTCAAGTTATAAGGCTCCTAGTTCAGTGTCCCGACCCCAGGCTCAGTCTCAAACTTGACAAGTCACTTAGTATTTATCTATACATCTGTACTGTATTTCTATAAGCTAAGGTGTGAATTTACACCATACAAACATATTGCAATGACTCCCCAGGGGAGCCTTCTCATTCGGGTGTAGAAGTACAAGTTTGGTTTACCTTACATCTTTGGCTTAAGCCAAACTGGAAAAAAAAAAATCTACTTTTATACCAGAGCAAGCGTCCACACAGAGAGTTACACCAAAATAATTATAGTGGACTAACCAGCCCAGGATAATTGGTGACACTTTCTCATTGAGCTCTAATTGTGCAGCTTAATTCTTTGGAAAGTGCTTTGAGGTACTCAGCTGAAAGATGCTCCAGAAGTGCAAGACGTTTCTATTTTGGAGGCATTTTGCACACACACTTTGCACTGGTGTAACTGGGGTATAAGTCTGAAGAGGATCCGGTCCAGTATCTTTGTTGCAGTTGCCATTAGAAGTGCATACAGAGGAAGCCCCCATAGATGTCATTAGCAGAGGTTGGATGCAAACCATGCTACATCACATGAGCTAGCTAACTCTACTAAATGGTAACAGCAATGAGCTCTTATCCATCTGAGTAGGTGACATGGACTTTGACAATATGTCCTCGGCCTTTGTCTTGATTGACTCTTGATTAAAAGCCACTGGGCTGCACAGTCCCCTTCATAGCTTCATAAATGGAGATGACGGTGCTCACTCTGCACTGATGCATAACCCAGGCCAGAGAACCTCACTTGATGCATCAAACGTGCAGCTTCATCTTGCAACCAGCAATTCTCCCTTGCCTACTTCTTCTCCCCAGTCACCACAACCTCACCAAGCCAACATGCCCCTGCCTGCAACCCAGCCAGTCCAGTGCAATGCATTAAAAGAGAGCTGAAGAAGCATGCGTAGCCCTCCCAGCCCAAGTGACTCAAACACATCCACAGATGCAGAAGCAAAAAGTACCGACCGAGTAGCATTTTTTGGTCTGAAGCCCATGGAAGTGAAGTCAATGAGTTTGGATTGGGTCTTGAGTGAGGGGGGAAGGGTGCTCGGTCGTCACTCCCTGCGGGAAGGAGCGGTTTGCTTCAGCTCGCTGGAATTGGGGGATCCCGTGCCATTGTCTCATTGAACAACTAGAAAGGCCGATTGGAGGAATTGCACACCCCCCAGCCCCGACTGCTTTTCACTCTTGATTTTTGCTCCATTTTTTTTCTCGCCACTGTGAAATTTAATCATGTTTTCTAGCCCTTTAGGCCTCACAAAGTCCGGCAGCTGCATTCTCATCTGGCTTGAAAGCTTATCCGCATACTTCTCAACCCCAAACTGGGATGGGCCCTGAGAGCTTCTCTGATTGAATAAAATAAAGCAAACCCTAGAGACAGCTCAAGCTGCCCTTCCCATTGTCCAAGAGGGAGATGGCCTGTGATAAGACCCACTGGGGCAGACATATGGATTTGGGGGATCTGTCTCGAGCCTCTCACCTGGGCAGCGAGAACCCAGTTTTACACAGGCTCATTCGAAGGCACTGTGGTTTAGACAGACCACAGCATGGTGCTATCGCTGGCTGTGGCGTTTATTGTAAAGACGCCGTGTGCTAGATAGACCACAAACAGCATTGCGGCACAGAGAAGCAAGGAGACGCACGTATTCCCTCCGGTCCAGTGCTATCTATTTAGCTTGTCTAACGCAGAAGCCACGATGCTATAATCTATCTATTTATCTTCTCGAACGACACAGCCATGTTGCTATTACAGCACTTAATCCTCCAGCATGATTCGCATAGTTGTCAAATAACTAGGCAGGATGGGCAGCAGCACATCTGTTTGATTGCTTCATCCTCATGAGGTAGGGCATGGCTGTGATCTCCCCTGTGCGAAGTGGGAAACTGAGGCACGGGGAGAATAACTGCTTCCCCCCAGGTCATGCACGGAAGCTGTGGCAGAGCAGGAGTTTGAACCATGTCTTAGCCCAAGCAATGGGCGCTCTTCTTTCTCTTTGTATTCCTCCCGGCATCCTGTGTGGGTCATCCCGCTTCAATTTTGATCGGTGGGATTGATCTGCAGAGGAATGCACCTCACTGTAACTCACCTTGTCTTTGTCCCAGGTGTGGTTCAGTAACCGAAGAGCCAGGTGGCGCAAGCAGGCAGGAGCCAATCAGCTGGCAGCTTTTAATCACCTGTTGCCCGGGGGCTTTCCGCCAACTGGGATGCCGACTCTACCACCCTACCAGCTGCCGGACTCCACCTACCCGACCACCACCATTTCCCAAGGTGAGCATCAATTTAACTCCGTTGAAGTGGCCGCTATGTGCAAATTTACCATCTGTTGGGAGGCCAGGGATGGAGGAGGAGGCTGATATCCAGAGTTCAAGTTACTGAGGGTCTACCAGGTCAAACTGGTCTGCCCCCACTCCAGTGGTGCCTACCCTGCATCACGGTGTCCCGTAACTCCAGAGTCGGGCACAGACTCCCCCCAAGAAATGGGGCAAGCACCTACTCTGGATAAATTTAAGAAACCCTTGAATGCTTATCTTGCTGGGGTGATCGGACCCCATCTGACTTCCTGCCCCTTGGGCAGGGGGCTGGACCCAGTGAACTTGCGAGGTCCCTTCCAGCCCTGATGTCTATGGATATATGAATCTATAACTGTTTCTCTTCCATTTAATGGAGAGTAGGACAGGGCATTGTTCAAGGTGGAGTCAAGCAGCGACCTTCAAAGCACAGGGAGTGAAACGCAACCAGGAAGGGGGATGTGCAAACATGTCAGCTATATTTTCCCCCTTAAAAAAACCCTTAAGAAAAGCCCGTTGAGATTGGCTCTAACCGGTGTAAAGATTTTTGCAACAACAGCAATCACTGGCATGAAAGTAGGTTGCAATGTGGTTTAAGCAAGCAGGCAGATCAGTTCATCTTTACACACCAGCAAGACTCACATAGCAGACTTTGGCAACTCAACAGCAGCTCCCAGCCAACCTGCCCTCTTAGATACTGGTTCCATTTCAAACTGGTTTGCACCAGCCCTTGAGTTTGCCATTAGAGCTGGGTTCGTTGAGAGGGGGCACGTCGGGGGATATCCTCAGGGACAGGACTTAAATCAAAAACCATTGGAGTCAATGGGAAGGTTCTTGCTGACACCGATGGACCAGGCCCTTGCAAGGACATCCACAGCTTCTGCTGGGGGAAACTGCAGAGACATGCAGTAGGGACCTCGGGTCAGCGAGTCATCTGGCCATATCTCAGCTTTGCATTCCCTATACATCTCTGTATAAACTGAACTGCCCCTTACATGTGAAAACTTGGCTGCTCTCCCTCTGCCTTCACCATCAAGCTGCATGTATTGAAGCAATGTTGTTGGAGAAAAATTAGAGATTTGGGGAGGGAGAAGAAAGTGAGGGCCAGTGCAATTTGAGGCAACGATATGTCTGAAACAGGGAGACTAAAGAAGTCCAAATGGAAAAAAAACTTTGCCCATCTATGCCAACCCAGCTGGCAGAAAAGAGGCTGGTATTGCAAGGCAGAGACAGCTCCTGAAGTCAGGAGGCAGGTCCTAGCTCCTGATCTGGCAGGAGTGAATTACTGGTTTCACATCAGACCCCAGTAGGGTGCTTTGCACTGTCTGCAAAATTGACACACAGGCTTTCAGATCGTGTTCGTGCAAGATCCAGGCCTGAATACGCCCGGGCCCTTCAGGTCAGGAGCGAGGTTCATTGATAGAGGTCAGAGGGGAGCTAAGGACAGGAGTGCAGGGGTTTGGGGTCACAGCTGAAATGCATGGACACAGCGGAGAGCAATGCTGGCACGTCAGCAGGTGCTACCGGCCAAGGCTGCAGCATATTGGTTGAGCTGTGACAGTCCCAAGACCAGAGTGGTAGGATTGAGATGCACCAGTGGAGGTGCATGCATGATCCTGGCCAGGTTACCCATTCCTCACTGTCCCATGATGATTGCTTTCCCTCATCGCTTGGGGAAAACAAAGAAAAACTAAGGAACAGAGGAAACTATATGGGAAGGCCTTTCAGGTCAGTGCCATCTCCCGATTCTCCTCACTCTCATCCTCTCTGCAGCTGGTGGGGTGGCCGCAGCGCCCGGTGAGACAAAGATGGAGCATTGTCTCTAGAGGTGGGAGAATTTGAGTCAGAGAATATTGCAAGGCAAGGATGTCTTAGGGCGATAACTTTTATTGGACCAACTGCATAGCTGAGATAATGTTAGACAAGCTTTTGAATGCAAGGCATTCCTCATCAAGTCCCTTGTAACGCTATCCCCAAATATGCAGTCTGTCCAATAAAAGATATCACCCTCTCTTGCTTCTTGCATAATTCCTGGGCTATCATGGTTACCACATCACTCAAACACTACCATTCAAAGAATAACAGTTCACTGAAAAATGTGGATATGGTCATCCCAAAACTGTTCGAAAATTCAAAGTGGATTTGCCAGATACTTTTTGGTTGGAAAAAAAGTTGGTTGGAACTTTTTTGGTTGGAAAAAAGTATGATGGGCTCAATTGATGATGCCCCTTTTTAACTAGTAGCAATGGGGGTAGAGCATTCGCCCAAAACCCATGGCACAGGATGCTCTCAGCCTCTCCTGATGCTGGTCCACTTTACAAAAAACGATGCAGAAATGACTGTTCACATGGAGCTGGGATGGAAACTGGGGTGCTGCCTCCCAGGGGACTGTCCAGACCCACAAATTGGAGAGTCTGGTGGGTAGGACACTGCCTTAGAGGTGGTAGCGGAAGGAACAAGCCCCCTCTTGGCTTGGTTTTAAATTCTGTTGAATCCAAACTGAATGGTCCGGATGAAGTCACAAGATACCAGTCATGTAAATGCCGGCCCTTAGGAATACTTAGCTCTGGGTGGTCTCTTCGCAGATGGGGGCAGCACCGTGCACAGACCCCAGCCCCTGCCACCGTCCACCATGCACCAGGGAGGACTTGCAGCTGCTGCTGCGGCTGACACCAGTTCTGCCTACGGGGCTCGACACAGCTTCTCCAGCTACTCGGACAGCTTCATGAATGCTGCGGCTCCTGCCAATCACATGAACCCTGTCAGCAACGGCCTCTCTCCACAGGTATGTGACCTTCTTCCATTCTTCGTCTCTGAGCCAGGAACAGACCCTTGGAGAGGTCACACTTTATGCCCCTGCCATCCAGCATCAGAGTCATTATCACACCCTTTCTGGGAGGGCTCAATCAGCTGGTCAATCTGTCCCTCTCTGATCTACCTATCCGGAGATCATCACCGTAGCAATCTGTGTGTCTGCACCCTTTCACAAAGCCCAGATCCTCGCTGGAGATGTCACGGTCGATTCCCAGATATCTAGAGATTGGCTTGAACCTCCCAGTTCAAGGTTGGCTGAAGCCAAAGGGGGTTGCTTGTTAGAAGAGGGCCCATCTGTGGAGTCCCTATACCAGTTTGGGTACAAATTCAGAGATATTGGGGCCTGGGGTTTTGTATTTTTTCTGCATGGAATTAACCTTGATGCAGTTGAGTCTGTTGGCAACCCCCTCATGGGACAGAATAAGAGGAGTCGGTGGTTTGAGAAAGAGAAAACATATATTCCACACATTCAAGGGAAAGAATAGAGCGCGTGGGTTTTACATTTCCCAAGGCAAAAGCACCCTGATGTAACCCCCCCTTGCCTTGCTTTCAAGCACCCTCCCTGAGCTCAGAATAGAGCATAGGGCTCCTAGCGCCCAGTCCCGTGCACCAACCATTCAACTCAGCTGCCTCCCTAAAAAAGCAGCTGTCCTGGTCTTTTTCTGGATGTTTTTGGGAGAGGTGCATGCAGGCAC
Source organism: Alligator sinensis (assembly GCF_000455745.1). Lineage (NCBI taxonomy): Eukaryota > Metazoa > Chordata > Crocodylia > Alligatoridae > Alligator > Alligator sinensis. The sequence continues at coordinate 231,482 of NW_005842507.1, forward strand.
AGGCTGCCAAGTGCTGCAGGTAACAGAGAAATGACTCTGGACAGC
>NW_005842507.1:231633-239548 GCF_000455745.1 Alligator sinensis
AGCAGAGAAATGCCTCTGGCCAGCGTGTCACCGCTCACTGCTGAACCACCGTCCGATCTGCAGAAACCAGGCAGCATCTGGTCACGGTGGGGGTTGGATCAAAGATTCATAGGGCTAGATCCTCAGTTGGTGAGCTCCACTGACGTCAATGGAGTTATAAGGATTTACACCAGCTGGGAATTTGGCCCACAGTCTCCCCTTGCTACGCCTGCAATATCAGCTGTAATTTTCTGTCAGTCCAGCATCCCCGCATCCTCGTCAGCTGGAACATTTACTTCTCTCCTTGTCTTGGAGGACAGAGTTGGGTTGACTTTTAGATGCAATGCAACATTTACCATGTGTTTAATAGCTACGGCAATGACTCATGTAAGAGGAGGATCTCAAAGTGCTTTACACCCACCATGCTTCCACCCACCAGTGAAATACAATTACGTGTGCAGTGAAACGGGGCATGCGGCTGAGTGTTCAACAGCACCATTCAAAAGCACAAAAGGTCAGAAACATGGGAAACGGCTTGCAGAATTTAGGTAGGCATTTGAAATGCAAAGACTGGAATTGTTTAGAGAGAGAGAAATAAGAAGGGACATTACAACCATATGCAAGTATGCAAAAACAAGGGGATGGTCAGCGAAATGGAGAGGGCAAGCCTTCAAAAGGCCATGCTTTGTATGCAATACATCATTAATAGAGCCAGTCATAAAAACGTCAAGAAAGCCATTAGCCATGAGAAAATGCAGATTCGGGAGAAATCAAAATGCTTTGCAAAAGCACGCCGGTTTTGCTAAAATTCCACGTTGAGAAAAAATGGTGATAAATGGTGTAAATGGTACTGACGGTGTGAAGAGATCCTGCTTTGACGGTTTGGGAACAAGACATTTTGAGTTTTTTTGGCCATGAAATGACCGTTCATTTCCATTGGCCATTATCCTGTAGGTTGTATCTCATCGTGCGAATTTTAACAAAATCCAAAGGAAATGTTGCCTTCAACCCTAAAATGATTTTTTTTCAGAATTTTCCATAATGGAGAAATTTGAAAATGGGAGGATGTTGGCCGTCGTGGTCCCCCTGCTTTACCTGTGTCAGGTTAGGGTGCTATGTCTTGTGTTGCACCTGGGTTGACTGTGGTTTCGTTGAGAGGGTAGACAATGGATTTGTATGGGATGGTTTGGATTGGGATGATCCGGCCCGAAGCAGGGGTTGGGCTAGATGACCTCCAAGGTCCCTTCCAGCCCCGCTCCTCTACGATTATAGAGGAGTCCCTTCCCACACTTGAGTTTCTCTACGTGGCCCAGCTCTAAGTAACCTGTGGCGCCCACTGCCACAAGTTATCACTGATTTCAATGAAGCGGGACAATTTGCACCAGCTGAAGACCCATCTCAGATGAGGGTAGATCAAGAGATGCATCCATAAAGTCTGCATAGTGGACCCTCTGTGCGTCGGCATATAGAGGATGGATAATGGCGGGAGGTCATGTAACACATATCAGTTCATTAACCTGATTTAAGAATCGCTGCATCACTCACAAATGAAGAAGCCGTCATGGGCGAGTTGAGAGCAGGTCATCCCAAAGACATGCTAGTAACATTTTTACTCCCCGTCACTCCGTAACATCTTGTGTTTCCATTCTATTTCTTCTGGGGCCTGGGGTGGGGAGAGCTGTTTTCCAAAAGTTTTATTTAAAAAGTCATCGACATCAATACCCAGCTTTTACCTAGTGTTTTTCATGTTGAAGTCCTATCTCAAAGTCAGCGACATTTGGGAATGGCTCAATTATGACACATGCCCAGTACTCCGAGTACTTTGGACACCTCTCCCTATGTCCCTCTTGCTCGTCATATCCTTTCTCTTATAAAACCAGACCGTTTTAGCATCATGGAGCTGACTGGTTGGGTCCAAGAAGTATCTTAGCTCCTGTATTTTAGAAAGACCTACAGTTTAGAGCTAATCAAAAATGACGAGTAGTTTTGCATGAAAAACTTTCAAATGTTTCAGAGTAGTTTTGACTGCCGCAGGGCTCCAAAACAGACTATTTTTCATTTATCTGAACTTCCATTTAAAATATTAGGTTGAAAAATGTGTCTCTTTTTTCCCAGTTTTCTCACCCTTCCTTTTCTTTTTATATTTCTCCCTTTGCTACTGAAAAAAACAAACAGCGGAGGGCAGAGGAGACAAGAGAAAAGAAAGAACTATAATAAAAAGGCTTTTTTAAAATTTTTCCAGTTTGGGGGGTGGGAAATAAAGAGAGGGGGAGAGGGGAAGTTTCCCATTTCAAAAACAGACCATTTTCTTTAACCAAAAAAGTTTTCATTTTAGAAATTTCCCAAAAATCTGTTAAAATGCCTGAAATATGTTTTCCTGGTCAGAATAACGCCATGATTACAAGGTCTGCGAGCTCACGCTCTGTCCGAGTCGCAGTGGAAAGGGGCAGCTCTTCTAAATCTCCTCTTTCTAGCTTGCTGCTTTTTACCAGTGCGGGCTGAATATTGCCTCTGTCATTATACTTTTGTGAGGGGAATGAGGAAGCATTTCTCTGAAATGTGAATTAAAAAAAAAAATAGCAAGTGACCATATTTGTCCACAGGGCCGAGGCGTGAGCAGACCCCTGACAGCAGCAGGCAGCGAGCAGGTTAGATGGTGCAGGGTACGTGGTGAATGAATGCAGTCGAGCGCGTGCCTCTCTGATTTATCATAGGGATATCTGTGGTGGTGATATAAGCTGCACAAGCATTTGGTAAAAAAGTTTGCCGTGTGATTTCCAGGCAGCTCGGGTTGTGCCTGTGAACGCCGCGTGCGCTCACTACTAGACGAGACCTCCCCAATGAATCCTAGCCCTTCCAGGAGATTCAAGCATTGATGTAACCCACCAAAGAATCAGTTCTTCCAGTGTTCACCCAAATGACCCTACCCCCAAGCCCAGTGGCCAAAATGGGGCCCTGAAATGATAAAAGCTTTGGGATACAGACGACGGTAGGGTCCAAGATCTTGCAAACCTGAATAAAGGGACATTTATGCTACCAGGAGGGCACCCACTTATGCTGCCAGGGTGATTGCCATTTCCCACCCTGCCAATGAGACCCAGCAGATGCTTCTTAAGATATCCGCTCATAAACTCATCCTTATTTTGTAATGCCAAAGCTGTTTTAGGTTCATAGGTTCATAGATGTCAGGGGCTGGAAGGGACCTTACAGATCATGAGGTCCAGCCCCGCCCCCTGGTTCTGCTTCTCCTTGTCCTTCAGAGCCCTGGACAGGTAGACTCGAGACTTAACTAAGGCTTCAGGCTTCACAGAAGGAGAAATACAAGAAATAGTCCCAGTAACATGAATAAAATTGCTTTGATGCCTTCTTAAAATAGCTGTCTCATATGGAACAAACATCATGGGATGGAGTGGGAGGAAGCTTGGGTTGGTGCCTATTTTGAGTAAGCAGGGATGCTCCGGGTTGGTGTCCAGGGATGCTCTGGGTTGGTGCTCGGGTTGGTGCCCAGGGATGCTCTGGGTTGGTGCTCAGGTTGGTGCCCAGGGATGCTCTGGGTTGGTGCTCGGGGATGCTCTGGGTTGGTGCTCGGGGATGCTCTGGGTTGGTATTCGGGGATGCTCTGGGTTGGTGCCCAGGGATGCTCTGGGTTGGTGCCCAGGGATGCTCTGGGTTAGTACTTGGGGATGCTCTGGGTTAGTACTTGGGGATGCTCTGGGTTGGTACTCGGGGATGCTCTGGGTTGGTGCTTGGGGATGCTCTAGTTTGGTGCTCAGGGATGCTCTGGGTTGGTACTTGGGGATGCTCGGGTTGGTACTTGGGGATGCTCGGGTTGGTGCCCGGGGATGCTCTGCATAACTTACAGGTAACATAGCCATGCAAATACACCTCTACAGATAAAACCATCCCATCTCATCCGTCTGTCTGTCTAGCTTTGCTGTCTGGCCCTTGTCCAAGGGAGTAAATATCCAAATCAAAGAGGCGCTTAGAAGACTGAAAAAAAATGTAGAGGTTAAAAGTGAGGGTGATTTATCTGGTTTCATCACTGGGCAGCAGCAGGAGGGAGATTTCTTGGCTGTTTAGGGAGAGGGCCTGGACCCTGAAGTAGATCAAGAGCTCTCCGCATTTGCTGCTACGTGGCGCACTATCCAGTTACCCCTGGATTGGGTGTCCCAGCCAGAGCCCAGCAGACGGGGCTGGTGCTGGCAGCTGAAATTCTAGAGGAGGGGCATGGTATTTCCATTCTCGCAAAAGAGAAGGGGGATTAGGTTTGGCCTCTGCAGGCTTGATCCCCCTCAGACAGCAGGAGCAGACTCTGCTGAGAGTCTTGCCTGGGCCTGTGTGGGAAATGGTAGCTCTTTGTGTTTATTTTTTCTTTACATGCTGCGTTTCAATGCTTTTGGAAGCACGGGAACGACACCGCGACTGCTGAAGGGCTGCACTCTCTCTAAAATATCCTAATACTCTATCATAGCACCCCATGCTATCCCGATCCTGCCCTCTCATGGTCCTGATGCATTGCAAGGCCTTTTGCCAGACCAGTTCTGGTCTTGGGAGTCCTCATCTGCAGCAAATCCCTGCTATCCCAGGCCTGGGGGCCTACACAGCTGCCAGCACACCTCAGTGCTCCTAGTAGAGCATCCCTGCAATGCCAACTTTGGGCCATCCAGAGGAGGACTGCTGTGCTGTCCTCACCTACGGCATCCCTTGGTGTTCAGCCCCCGCAAGCTCCTAATCACAGCTGTCTTGGAGCATCTCCTGCTATTTCCATTCTGAACTTCTCATAAGCAGACCCTCGACCTGTTAGGGGCTCCCCTTTTTCCCTGTCGCCACTTTACAAACATGTCCCGTAGACGGAGACTGGATTGAGACCTCAGACCTCGTTTTGCATGTGACAGTCCCCATATAAGCATGGATCTCAGTTGTCCTGAATAAATAGGGCACTCCCAAGCATCGTAACCCAGGCCCTAAGCCATACCCCATCCTGACCCTCCCTGCCAGAGCTAATGGTAACTGGAGAACTTATTTGTGATGGTTTCATGCCGCGAGAGCCTTTACATAAGAGGGGCGGCTAATGGTCTTGCTCTAAAGACCGTCTGGACAAGAAACTTAACATCCTGAGCTAGCCAGCTGCAAACAGATGAGTCATCGTCGCACATCTGTCAGAGGAGGCTCGGTGGCTACCACACTCCTCCATCAGCTAGGAAAAACTCAGGACCGGAGATCTAAATCTTTACAAAGTAGGTGCCCATCCGTTTCCAGAAGTTGCACTTCTAACTGCGGCTGTCGGTGATTCTGTTGGGCTAGGTCCTTGATTTTTGGCTTCCTTTGCTGGGCAGATTGCACTGGTAATCCAATGCCTGAGCAAAACCCAGCAAGGTAGAGAAGAGGAGGAGAGTCAGACCTAGAGAGCGATTAAGATCAAGTGAAAAAACCCACTCCTGGAGAAATTGGGCTTTAGCCCCCGACAGCTGGGCTCGCCACCTTGCCAGTTCTCAAACACCGGAGCAGGGGCTGGCTGAAAAAGAGGTGGGAAAGGTTTCCTGTATCAACTTCCAACATTTTCAAATCAACTTCTGTCTTTTAAAAGAAATGATTTCCCATTTGGTTGAAAATTTTCACGGAAACCTGTTTTTGTGAATTTTCCTTTTTCCTTCGTCATCTCCTTTCCCCCTCCTTTTAAGCGTGTCCTTTTTTTTTCTGACTTGCTGAAAAAATGGGAGAGTGGGAGAAAAAAATGAAAACCCATAAACCTCAGCAACAGACCCAAACCGACCAAAACCCAAGATAAGGCCACTTTTTTTTGCTTTTGATTTCTTAAAAGAAAAAGAACCTTTAGGGGGAAACTCCCCCAAATTTTCACTAGCTTTTTATTTTATTTTTTTCTTTTGAAAAGGTCATTTTTTCAATGCAATAAAATTCTGGCATGTTGACCGTGTCTATTGATAACAAATCAAGGAACTGGGTCCTCTATTGTGCAGCACATTTTAGCCCCACCAAACTTTACGCTGTGAGCAAAGTTAGAAGATCAAACTCAACATCTTCTGTTCCAAAATTCAAAGTCCAAGTAAACGAGGACACATACCCTTAACTGTTATCAATACTACTCTTAGAGCACAAAGATGGACAGTGTTGAATCTACCTATGAAAGGAGACAGTTCATTACAATTGCACCGATCTGTGCCTGGTTGACGGAGCTCCAAGTAAGTAGGGAAGTACGTTCCCTTTTCCTTGTAGCCAAAGCAGAGGAAGGGATCGCAGGGCTGCTGCCTTCCAGGCAAGACATAAATCTGAGTCTCCAACCCATTGTGATCACGGAAGATTTCCGTGGTGCTTTTCAAAGGGCTTTGACCTTGTGTTCTGCCTGAACTTCAGCTCAGGTAATTAGTGTCCATCTGTTTAAGTGCCTTAGTAGCTTCAGTTGGATATTGTACTAAAACCCCCACCACATTGTCATCGCTGGGCCCCTACACAACACGTCGCTGCCATTCAGTGATGGTTGAAGTCCTTGTAGTGTAGCACTTTGGGCTCTTTTGTGGCAGAAGCAGCACTTACAATGTAAGGGATTCTTCACTTATTGCAAATGCCTATGCATTCGTTGCAGCTCCACTGAGCGCACGCTATGAACGCTAACCGGGATGGTTTGCTAGCTGTTGAGTCTGCAAGGTAGGGGAGCATTTGCTGTCCTCATCCATCTGCCTTTGATGCTATATAAACATCCCCATAGCATCTGAATAGCTAAGGTGAGGAATATAAGGCATTTGATGATTTATAGTTGGAGCATTGACACTCGCACACTGTGCCGTCATGAAATGGTGCCTGCTCTACCTGCTATTTCTGAGCCCATTAAAACATCCTGCAAGCCCACAGTGTCACCCCATGATCAAGTCAAGCCCAAGAAATATCAGGAGCATCAGGACACACCACCCCCTATGTGTTGCTTTTATTCTCTCCAGATTTGGGCCGGCTTTTACTCCATGAGCCAAATTCACCCCTACAACGTCAGCGCAAGGTGGCTCAATGGCTAGAGACCCAAGGTCGGGGAATCCGGTTCCATTATTTTCATTCTTGCCACCTTTTCCTTATGGTGTTACATGGGAGCCCACCCACTGTATCTTGCCCTTCCAAAAAGCGAGCAGTCCAGTCATGCCTGCCCTCATCCTGACTTCTTCCGCTCCTTCCTTTCGAGCATCTGACTTATTTTGAATAAGTCAGTGCCTCAAGGTGACCCTTGCAGATCACGCCAGGCAGCGTGGCCACTTGAATTTCCTTTTGTGTTGCTTTTCATCTTGTAAAGGGGCCTCCTGCGAGCCGCCTCGTGCTAGGGTCCTCTCTCTCATCGCAGGCTGAAAATGCAAAGGAACATGGGACAACGGATGCAGAGTGAAAGGGAACCTCAGGCAAGCTGGCGGCTTTCCTTGGGCATCATTTATCAGCGGCACAGACGCCCAGTTGGTTGAGCAAGTGATGCTTTCCTCAGCCCAAATACACACCTCTCCTTGGAGCTCTTCCAAAATTGTTCTACTTGATGCTTCATCCCACTTGCCGGATGTTTCTGCTCTACTGCCCCTTGCCCATTGCTGCCTGTGTCCCCTCCCATTTCAGCCCGCAGCAAAAACTTCTCTTGACTTCAATGGCACAGGATCAGGTCCGATCATTGACCACCTGCAGCCCGGTTGGACCCGTGCCGATGCAGCCCAAGGATGGGTGTAGCTGGCCGAGCCCCCTCCTGGGAAGCCTGGCATTTGGGAGAGGTGAGACGCTGGCTGGCAAGGCGGGGGAGCCAAGCAGGGTCTAGTGCCAGAGAGACAGCGCTCGCTCGCTCGTTCACTGACACGGATCCTTTCCGTCTGGTTCCTTTTCTCTTTTTGTCGGAGACACTGTGCCTATAATAAGCATTTAAAATGAGTCTTGCTGGGCCGGGGGAGGGGAGGGGAAG
>NW_005842507.1:239579-242408 GCF_000455745.1 Alligator sinensis
AAGAATTAGAAAAAAAAAATCTGATGCAAATCACTAGTAGAGAGAAAATTATGTGCAATTACCCAAGCGATACTGGGCAGCCTTGCCCACCCCAACCAACAAGATCTCATTAACAAGCAGAAAATAAGATTGAAATGGTGTGTAAAAGAGCTGAAAAATGAATTTGAATGCTGCATTTGTCCACAATTACCCCCTCGTTCACACATATTTTATTGCAATTTTTTTATTATTCTTAATCTTTCCATCCCTCAAAGCAGATTGGGAACATCCTGGCATTACAGTTGCTGAGGGAGGAAGCATTAAGGATTTCCCGTTTCCCTGAAAGGAGACCCTTCTCTCGCTCGCATGTTAAAGGGTTGGTTTTGGACGGATAAGGATTCATTTCTCGGGCTTATCTTAGTGTAGAAACATGTTCTTTTAATATTCTTTCGCCTCTGATGCTCGTCGGTGCTATCCCACACCGCCTGTTCTTCCCTGTTTTTCTCCTGATTCCCTTAAGATCCCTTTTCCACCTCTCTCGTCTCGTTCCCTTTCTTCACGCCGTCTTTCCCGTTCTGTTTTTCCACGCCGCATGCTAATCTCACCCTTTCCCATGCTACCCTTCCCTTCAGCCCTCTTTTCTACCCCCTTGGAGCTGCACTGCCCTTGCAGCCCCCTCCCCTCCATCCCTCCAATCCATTACCCAGCTTCGAATCCACTTTGGAGACCCCCTACGCTGCTGTTATGCCCGGCATTTATCTCCTGCGTCTCTGGGGGATCATTTCTCTCCCGGAGTAGCCGAGGTTACTCCGATGCACTGGTCATAACACACCTGGCACCGTCCACCAGACCCGTGAAAAGCCCCTCTTTTTTTTTTCTTTCATTTCGGAGGCCGAGCTGCATTTTCCCAGCATGTGCAAGTCCCATCAAGACCTTGCACTTTTTGGAGCAGGAGTGTGAGCGGGTGATAAAATCAACATCCTTTTTCTTTTTTTTTTGGACAGCAGGAGGGGGATGGAAGCTCCTATTTTCCTTCTCGGAGAGACGGGCTTTACTGAGATCCCGTTGGCGTTTGCCCTTGCTTGGTATCAAATACAGCTCTGTCTCTGTAAACTTTTAACCTACATGGCCCTGGCACGCTGGTATTTTTTTTTCCACTAAAGTTTTTTACCAAACAAAGCCATCTGCTCTTGTCAATTAGACGCCTCGGCTGCAGGCAACAGGAAAAAGGGAGAATGGAACATTTTTCTCATGTGAAAATAGACACGTATTTATTTGCCTGATTTCTAATGACTTGGTTTCTAGGGGCAAAAGAAGTGGCGGGGGGAGAGAGGAATTCACACGTGGCGGGGGCCGAGACACTGCTACAGCCCACTGCCGGTTTTCTTTCAATCTTTCCCATACAGTTGAAAGCATTTATACTCCCCATAGGTCCTTTTGGTGCTATTACATCTTTCCAAACAATGTATGTGCCTTGCACTAATGGCGTCCCCCAGTCCTGCTAAAATTTGCACACATAAGTAAAGTTACAGCACATGAACAAATGCAGGCAACAGCATATGCAAGATCTGGCTCCATACCTCCTATTGCAAGAAAATATAGGTATGAAACTACAGTTGAGATTTCAATAGCTATCTTTGCTACCTAATTCTGATTGGAAATGAATCAGAAACCAATGAGACCTTGGTGCCTAAATCCCACAGGCAGTTTGGATAATTCTGGAATATATTCCAAATTATGCAGGCTATACTTTAAACATTATCTGGATAACACATATGTACATTCATATGTATGTGTCCTAAGTCCCATTTCTACCGTGCTGGAAACATGGAGAGACCTGAATGCCTTACGGTAAATGAGAATAAGCCATGGGTGCATTAGTGAAGATGATCTTGGGACATACAGGTATTAGGGGCACTGTTTCAGAGAAAAGAGGGCCAGAGTCTGAACCACTGAAGTCAGTGGAAGCTTTTCCATTGACTTGAATAGGCACAGAATCGGTCCCAGGATGCCAGTGTTACATGTAAGCCCACATACCAAACGAATGCAAAATGAAAAACACCAAGGAAAAAGAGGAACAAGAGAAAAAAAGAGACAAATGAGGACTGGGAAGGAAGGAGGTAAAGACAGAAAGCAGGAACAGAGAGGGGAAAAAAGGAGCAGGTCTCGGGCACACACCTCCTGTGCCCCTAACTGAGCAAAAAATAGAGAGCCTGTAACTTAATATGCAGAGCTGTGGCTTACCCAGATATTCATCAATGGCCTAATGCATTTAAATCATCCCCCGTATACTTGTGTTTTAGGAGATGTCCATTTGTGATAGGAAATCAAGGGAAGAGATGCATGATCCTGCAACTACAGCTAGCATGGCGTGTGTATGGTCTATAATCCATGCTGAAATCTAGGCAAGAACTGTGGTGGTTTTTTTCTCTTTTCCCCCATGTAAGCTGACTTATTCAATGTCGGTCTCCTCTGGGTTTTGTCTCTTCTCAGCACTGGGGTGGTTAAGAATGATTGAGCCCCTGACTTGGCTGGGAGACACGGACTTGGAGAATTCAAATGTAATCATAAAGAATGATTAATAAGGGAACTCGAGACAAGGCAGGCAGGGCAGATAGAGGAAGAGAAAATGAGAGATTAGCAATTAATACAGAAGCCAGACTGGTGACAGGCATTTTCTGAGCGACCTTTGGAATTCAGAGGCGAACGCTTTGCAGCGTGCTTTGGAGAGCTGCAATAACCCAGGGACTTGGGAGCTGGTGCCGAGATGGGAAACGAATCAAAGAGACCGCAACAGAGAAAGGCAGCCCTGGAATGAGACATCCAAGATGCAGGGAAGCTAAAAGGGAA